>NC_090739.1:122175954-122184127 GCF_036898095.1 Palaemon carinicauda
AAAATAAAACTAAAACCTTCCCATTCCAAGAAAAACTACTTTTGCGGGGTCTTGTAAAAAAAGTGGATAAATAAATTTTGTCGTGGGAACATTTCCTTTTCCCCCTTGTGTCAGGAAGAGGCGAACTCACTTGGGGAAAAAAGAATTCAAAAAGAAAGATATAGATTTTGATACGTGTTTTGATATAAAGATTAAAAACAAAGATTTTAGTATAAAAAAAATGAATTTAATCGAATTTACGTTTCTACAGAATATATAGCAATCGTGTCTCAAAAATAAAGCACAAGTGTAAAATGATAACAATACCTTAAATTTATCAATAAATTATATACAGTAATATATATATATATATATATACACACCACACATATATATATATGTATTATATATATATATATGTATGTAATATATACATATATGTATATATATAAATATATATATGCATTTACATATAAATGATTACTATATATTATATATATATATATAAATGTTTACTATATATATACATATATATACACATATATATGCATATATATAATATATATATACATACACACACACCATATATATATATATATAATATATACATGTGTATATATATATATATATATACATATATATATGCATATATACATATATATATACTGTATATATATATATATATATATGTATATATATATATATATATATATGTATGTATGTATATATAAACGACTTGGTGAAGTGACAAGAGATATAGCTCAAAGCCTAGAACTTCTTTATTATCATAACACTTTATCAGCAAAGTAGAAATTTTATATATAAGTGCCTTTGCTATGAGAGGGTCTTCTTAAAACCATTTTCTTATAAACATAGCAAAAGAAATAATACAATAATAAAAATGCCCACACCCTCTCTCTCTCTCTCTCTCTCTCTCTCTCTCTCTCTCTCTCTCTCTGTGTTCTATCTAATTCCAGATGGTATTTGATAAGCAAAGTTATAATAAATATATATTAATCATTATTGCGCATCCTTTAAGGAAGGAAATTTTTTTTTATTACTGTGTATATTTTATCTGCTCTTCATTAATGTTTGCAGATGATATTACTTGATTATACAAGATAGTTTTTTTATCGTGTCAATTTTATGCGAAAAGTTCTTTTTATTAATGATTGGTAATAATACCCAGCATTTTCTCACTTTTGTGAATTTGAAATAAATACTACGCATATTTCATGTAATTAAAATATGAGTTTATGTTGCAATAACACAAGGAGGTTTATTAATGAAAGCTTTTCTAATCAGGCTAGCCTTTTAGTATTGTTGATAATTGCATGTGCGTTATTTCACAGTTTTATCTATTTTGTACTTATTTCACATACTTATCCCCTTAAACAAGTATGAGTTTTTATTTTGCGAAAAATGCTACTACCACAGCGAAGAGCTATCAAAACGTTTCTCAGTGCCAGTGAAACAAAAAAAGACCGAGCAGAATGGAAGCAAACTAAACCAGGAAACATTTCCCGATATTTTTTCTCCAAATGCCAACAGATCCGGCCTGTTTCCAGAGGGAGTTTTCTCAATGAGAGGTCGATGTTTTTTTCATATTACCAGGATTTTATTTTGGATGAGGCCTTCCAATGCTTCGATTCAGTTCGACATCTCCCTCTTAATTTGTGTCCATTTTTTTATGTTGTTTTCCGTCCCATGGTTTTTATTGGTAGTGTCAGGATTTGATATAAAATGTCTCTCAGTTTTTGCAATAATAAATATCACCTATTATACGAAGTTCTAACAGAGTATATCTAAATTCATATTTTCAATAATATTTCTTAAGATGTTTTTTTTTTTTCTTTTTTTTTGAGGGGGGCCGGTAAAATCCTTCATTTCATATTTCTACACTCACAGCAAACAGATATAATTGTAATATATATGAAAAAAGATATATCTAAAAAAATTATCCCCTTAAAGGTGGTTTTGCCGTACAAGTTTATAATGTGTTTTCGAAGAACCTCCGTCAACACCAGGCTATTAAGAAATCCCAAGACTCCTGAAAAGGCATCTGTTTTCATAAGCCAAACTGTATAAAATTAATTTTGGCTTCTCGTCAATACGAACGGCCTTTACCACTCTTCTGTAAAAGGGCTTCGAGTCATGGTAGAAAGTATATCTGATAACCTATTAATCAATTTATTTTTTTATTCCAATGCTATTTATAGGACGACCATAATGAGATCTGATCGATCAAGTTTTGAGTGTAGGACTTTTTATTCTGGAATAAAATTGAAGTCTATATCTGTGGTAAAAGGAAATTTATATTAAATTTTCGTTTTGAAGATATGAATACTGAATGGCAGTGATATATGTATTTTGATATTTGATTTTGCATACATACAGCCTGAGGTATTTTAATAAGGATTAATATAGCATTCAGATGAATTTTCACTGTTCTTAATTATTTGCTAAATTCATCAAATTTTACTTATTTTTTCATTTCTAAAAGAATTATAAAAAAAAAACATATAGGAATAGATTTACTTTTGGCAGGAATGAAACTAGTAAAAACTATATAGGGAGATAAGCAACAAAAATTGATGTTTCTCGTCCCCAGTGCCCAGAGAAAAAAAAAATTCAATAGGGGTTTTATTGAAAAAAATAAAAACCCCGATTGAAAAGAATAGTTAAAGAAAGTTGAAACTCTTTTGTTACCGAATGAAAATAATGGTATTCCATTGTTTCCTGGGTAACGTGAACGATGCTAGCAAAAAAAAAAAAAAAAAAAAAAAAAAATTGGTTGGATTATATTTTTTTTTCAATTTTTTAGGATTTTTCAAGCCTTTCTGAAAAAGCATTTTTATCCAATTTGAAAACAGAAATTTGAATTTGAAGGAAGATACATCATTATAGTTTGCTTGCTTTCTGGTATTTTAATTCTTAATTCTTTGATCAGAATCCAAGTAGGCTATATATTTCGACAAAAACATCAACTTTGAAATAATATCTGAAGAGGCCTAATTCTACTTAAAAAATAATTGATAACATTAATTTTTATAGACATGATTGAAAGGTTGAATGTAATGGAAATTGAGAAATTGGTGTAAGGGTAAATATTAGAAATATAATTGTGGTTGTTTATCGCGTTACATAAGCAAGTCAGCTTGGGTGAAAGATATCAGTATTTATTAACGATAGAATCAAAACTAAACTTCAAACCCCGACTAATTAACAAATTTGATTTTTATCTTTTTAACATCATATAAATGAAAATTTTATCGTAAAAAAAACCATCAACATGAGATATTTTTACATCTATAGATAATTCATTATATAAAAACTTATCATTCGAGTCAAGATCTGTGTTTATATGTAATGCTAGTTTGCGAGAAGACACAGGATTGATTGTTATCCATTTTGTAGCCAAATGAGAATAATCTAAATACAAATTGTAAATCAATAACAACAAATATCACATCAATAATAACATATCAATTTCATACATTTTTACTCTTTCCAACTTTGATGGCATAAAAATGAAGAAAACTTAATGTTTGTATCACCAGGAGATATCAACAAGTAAAGGGGATTCAACGTTTTTTTTTTTTTTTTTCCTTTTTTTTTTTGAGAAAGGGACCGCTAATGACCAGTGATTATCACCGTGATATAAAAGAAAAACTCATGAAAAGACCAATTACTCTTTGAAGGTTTGAAAGATAAGAGAAAGTTCTTGAGTATCATAACTTCTTTTTGCCCTTTTCCCTCCTCTTGATTTCATTGGATGATGTTTAGAAAGTGATGACCAGCTTCAAGATAATAAAATTATAATGTCAAAAGACAGACATTTCTCCGTTTGATATGAAATTGGAAGATTTCTTGTTGTTCTTATTATTCCCATAATATTTATAAAACACCTAATATATAAGTACGTATTAACTTTTTTTTTAGATTTTATCATTAACGTACATCGTACATGCATTCATGTGTGTGTATGGATATGTATATATATATATATATATATATATATATTTAAATCAGATAAAAAAATCCTAACCTCATATAATTCAAATAATTTGTGATGCCTTTATATCTTATATGGATGCCTAAAAATTAACTTAATACCTAACATTTGATTATCATGATTTGAATTACCAATTTTCTATTACTATTACTATTTTCTTACGGACCATTCTTTCGTTTCCATAAATATTATTGCATATGATTGTGGTAACTTCCATTAGGCTATACGTAATGACGTGTATAAGCAATTTATTTTAGAAATATCTAATATTCTTATTTCTAAGGTTGAAATCTTTACTACATTAAGCCTTAAAAATTTTATATTTCTTAAAAAACTCCATTCCAATAAAATATGCAAATAAATTTAATTTTATGGTTCCCGACTATTTGGAGGGATATGTATAGTTTTCCTCCTATATTTTTAGTATACACAACAAATTTGCATAAGAGACCAATAGCATTTTTATTTCATTTTATTATAAGGATTTTAACCTCCTCACTGGGAACACAGTTTTTAAAATTTCCCACGGTTAGATTATAAGATTTTTTCAATAAGTTACTGCAATGTAATGATAATGATTAATCCTTCAGTGTTGATACCGTACAATGTATTTGATGCATTAAATACACTATATATATAAATGGAACTATTATGAGAGAGTAAAACCATTGACCGTGCAAAAGGATTTTGGAACCCAAACGATTCAAAAACTTTTAGTGTAAGAATGTGAATGGTTAGGTCCGTGTCTCAAATTGAAAGAGAGAGAGAGAGAGAGAGAGAGAGAGAGAGAGAGAGAGAGAGGGGGGGGGGCCCATTTTGTTATTCTTAATGTCCATCTATCATCTGGTATTCTCATTATCTGCCCTACATGTTGTTAGAATATCATTCATTTTAGTTGGCTCTTGTATCCATGTTGCTCTTTTTCTATCTCTTGATGTTATTCCCATCATTATTACTGGTATGGTCATCTGATTAGATATGTCTCTTTTTAGAGAAAATGGCATTTCCCTTTTCTTAAACTAGTCTTTTATACTAAAAGCTCTGAATCCCATATTTTCAAATGATCTAAAATAAAATTCATCTTTTCCTTGTCTTTGAAGGGGTTTCATTACTGCTGAATTTTTTACAGAATCTAAAGCTTTTTCAAAGTTTATAGATGTCATACATAGTAGTTTTACATACTTTGTTTAATTTTTATTAGCTGTCTAATTACATGAATAGGGATTTTTGTAAATATTGTGTGTATATATATATATATATATATATAGCTGTGGTATTTCTAAGTATCACTAAACAATGTTCCCATACAATTATGTTTATTTACCTATATTTGGAATTTTGAATGGGCACTAATGTGACTGGGAGTGGAGCAGGAGCATACCGGACATGTGAAACCAATACCGAGAGCGGACCGAGAGCAGAGCATGACCAGACCGATAGTGTGAATCAAGCCTAAAATGCTTTGAAAAGGGCGCTTCAGGCAACGGAAACCTGGATGCAGATTTAAAGGTGGGAAAGATGAACATACATACATACATACATACATACATATATATGAATATATATATATATATATATATATATACAGTACATGCGTGTGTGTGTGTAAAGTGTACATAATATAATTACATTTATCCTTTTTATTATTCTAAAAAAAGACTTTAACCATTAGAGAGCCTAACAATTTATATCGTTCTCGGGATTCAGTGTTTAAGATATATTACTTCACAAGTGACGTTTTTTAAACATAGGTATTCACCTGAAATGTCACCCTAATCGAGTAATTATAATTCCTCAATTAGGGTATCTTTTGCAAGGATGGAATTATTTTTTTATTCCAGTTGTTTTCTACAGAAATCCACAAAAGGATTAATTTTTTCACGAAATTATATTGTAACGGTTATACTTGCCAGAGAATATGTCTCCAATCCTCTTCCAAGTATGCAAGTGTAGGATGGCCTGTTGAGCCATAAAAAGGCCTATAGATGGATTGTACGTTACAGTTACATCACGTATGAGAAATTTTCATAGTACTTGCATCATTATTGAGGTGTGTGTATCAAACTCCTTCCAATTTCATGGGATTACTATTAAGATATTCTTTCAATTTTGCCGGACGAAATATATCGTTTGATGCCTGAAATACCGCCTTGTTTCAATTAGTTTTTCCGTACGATCATAATTATTCCTTTTTAAGGAGGCCGTCCTGATTATTTTCGGCCGAATAATTTTTCAAGTTAATGAAAATAATTACATTCAATCAATTTCATCTATAGCATCCAACCTATCACGGTGACAAGTAGTATGGTAAAATATTTAGAAATAACAGAATAACGGAGATATGACAAATTTAAGAACCCAATCTACTTTTTTTTCCAAAATCAAGGCTGCTTAGACCTTAGATTTGACCTTGACCTTCTTATTTTGGACGAATATTTTAGAAATTAACGAAAATTAGTAAATTCAATCAAATTCATCTATGGCATCCTATCTATCATTAAAACTTGATTTTATTTATTTTTACCTCATTGACACATGTCATACAAAAAGTACCATATGTTATCCCGGCAGTGAAGGAAAAAAAAAAATAAATAAAAAACAGCTGTTTTTCTCGGTTTCATTTTCTTCCCATTGAAACGTTATAACTTTCTTATTTGAGGGCAATTTTCAAAGATAAATATAGGCTACAATTTTAAAGAACAAAGGTGCTCTTTTAGAGGAATATTTTTTTCATAAATAGAACACGAAGGAATTTAAAGTTTAACTTTTTATTGACGGAAAATTAAAATATTCATATATTTTTTTCTTTCTTATTGTCGATTAGATCACATGAGAAATTTTATTTCTCTCTCTCTCTCTCTCTCTCTCTCTCTCTCTCTCTCTCTCTGTATTTGTGTGTGACCTTTAGTAAATTCAAACGAATGATATCGTTTGTCGCTATAGAGCCCAACACTTCTTCAAAAGGAATTCACTCCAAAGTCAACACAGGTCCTTTTCATCCCAATAGAAAGGATGTATATACAGTGTACGCTCTCCTATAGAATGTGATGTCTTTTGATAAAATGTTTTTAGGCGTATGAGTATTTATGAAGGATTTGGATTTATATGTAATTTCTACCGTTATATTGTTTTAATACAAAATATATTTCATTATGACGAACAATATTTTCTGAATTTCGAAGAAAATTTTTGCAAAAAAAAATAATTATTTTTATCTTATTTGTTTACCGGAATAAATCTGAAGTCTGTATAATTAAAATGTAAAATATCGTAATGTCTATGTATTTCAACAAACAAAATACAAACAACATATGAACAAAGAAACTCAAGCACATAGAAAGCCATAAAACGAAAACAAAGAATTTTTCAAGAATACAACAAGGCAATTTTATATAAAAGGCTCCTTTTAATGTGTTTTTTTTTTTTTTTTTTTTTTTGTAAAAAAGGCCCTCACCATATACATCAAAGAATATTTCTTCTATTTTTAGTTAGAGAGAGAGAGAGAGAGAGAGAGAGAGAGGAGGCGAGAGAGAGAGAGAGCGAGAGAGAGAGAGAGACAGAGAGCGAGAGAGAGAGAGAGAGAGGAGAGAGAGAGAGAGAGGAGTTTAGATTTTAGCAAAAAGAATGTACTAATATTTTTCATTTTGGGAGGTAAATACATTAACATTTTGAAGTGAGGGATAAAGAAGAAGAAGAAGAAGGAGAGAGAGAGAGAGAGAGAGAGAGAGAGAGAGAGATTTGAGCTAAAAAATATTACTATTTTTCTAATATTTTCAATTTAGGCAGGTGTATACATTAATATTTTTGAAGTGAGGTAAGAAGAAAAACAAGAAGGAGAGAGAGAGAGAGAGAGAGAGAGAGAGAGAGAGAGAGAGAGATTATGAGGATTGAATTCCTATTCTTTTGGCTGGTGCTACGTTTAACGTTTATATTTGTGTTATCTGTCTATAAACAGGAGGGGTAACACTATTTTATTAATTTTTCCATACATGCAGGAGGGAATCTCTCTCTCTCTCTCTCTCTCTCTCTCTCTCTCTCTGTATACTATATATATATATATATATATTACGATTTTGTCCTTGTGTGTGTATGTGAGCGTGCTAATGTTTAGTGTGTGTTTGAATGTATGTGTATCCGTGGAGCATGTCCTGATGAACATAAAGAAGAAAACAGATCTAC
>NC_090739.1:122189627-122192127 GCF_036898095.1 Palaemon carinicauda
GATGAAATTTTGGGATCGCTGGACCTTCGATCCCTGGGCCCAAAGCCTACTCAAGAATGGACTGGGTTGGAGCTGGTACAGCCCTCCACCCCCATGCCTTCAGTTTTTCCAACACTCCACCCCCGTTTTGGAGGAGTACGTTCAAGAACTGTTGGAGAAAAATGTGATCCGAAAGGTGAAGTCCATCAAATTCCAAGTGAGGCTGTTTTGTGTTCCCAAGAAAGACTCGGAAAAGCTCAGAGTCATTCTGGACTTGTCACCACTCAACAAGTTCATAGTGAATTGCAAATTCAAGATGCTAACACTGCAACACATAAGGACCTTACTGCCCAAGAGGGCATACTTAGTCTCTATAGACTTGTCAGACGCCTATTGGCACATTCCAATCAGCCGTCGACTCTCCCCCTACCTAGGGTTCAGGCTACAACGGAAACTGTACGCCTTCAGAGCCATGCCATTCGGGCTAAACATAGCCCCAAGGATTTTCACGAAGCTTGCGAGCGCAGCTCTCAAACAATTACGCCTAAAGGGAATTCAGGTAGTAGCCTACCTGGACGACTGGCTGGTGTGGGCAGCATCCGAGACCGAATGCTTGCAAGCTTCCAGTCAGGTGATCCAGTTCCTAGAGTACCTAGGCTTCAAGATCAATAAGAAAAAGTCTCGACTTTCTCCATCCCAAAAGTTCAAGTGGCTGGGAATCCACTGGGACCTTTTGTCACACAGTTTCTCCATCCCGACGAAGAAAAGGAAGGAGATAGCGGGCTCTGTCAAGAGACTTCTAGATTCCGAAAGGATATCAAGACGCGAACAGGAGAGGGTACTAGGCTCTCTCCAGTTTGCTTCAGTGACAGACCCAGTGCTAAGAGCACAGCTAAAGGATGCAACTGGAGTTTGGAGAAGGTATGCATCAAACGCGCGAAGAGACCTGAGAAGACCAGTGCCGCCTCGGCTACGTACTCTTCTCAGACCTTGGTCCCAAGCCAGACATCTAAAGAAGTCGGTTCTTCTTCAGCCACCTCCCCCGTCGATGACGATTCACTCAGACGCCTCAAAGGAGGGATGGGGAGGTCACTCTCATCGGAAAAAAGTCCAGGGGACTTGGTCCATGCTATTCAGGACCTTTCATATAAACTTTCTAGAAGCTATGGCAGTGCTCCTTACCTTAAAGAAAGTCTCCCCACGTCACTCGATCCACATAAGATTGGTGACAGACAGCGAGGTGGTTGTGAGATGCTTGAATCGACAAGGGTCGAGGTCACCACCTCTCAACCAAGTGATGTTAGCCATTTTCTGATTGGCGGAAAAGAAGAAGTGGTACCTGTCGGCAGTTCACCTTCAAGGAGTCCGCAATGTGACAGCGGACGCTCTATCCAGGTTCACACCGATAGAGTCGGAATGGTCCTTAGACGCAGGATCATTTTCCTTCATTCTGAATCAAGTCCCAGAACTGCAAATAGACCTCTTTGCGACGAAAGACAACAAGAAGTTGCCCCTCTACGTGTCCCCGTACGAGGACCCCTTAGCGGAAGCAGTGGACGCAATGTCCCTCGACTGGAACAGATGGTCCAGGATTTATCTGTTCCCTCCTCACAACCTTCTGTTGAGGGTCCTCAACAAACTGAGATCCTTCAAGGGGGGTAGCGGCAATAGTGGCCCACAAGTGGGCGAACAGTATGTGGTTCCCCTTGGCGTTGGAACTACAGATGAAGTTCGTGCCGCTACCACATCCAGTTCTGACCCAGCGAGTCCAGAATTCGACTGTCTGCGCTTCATTACAGAAAACCCAGACCCTGCAGCTCATGATTTTCTCGCCCTAGCGGTGAGAAAGCATTTCGGGATTTCGAAAGCCAGCATAGACTTCCTAGAGGAATACAAGTGCAAATCGACTAGAAGGCAATATGAGTCATCTTGGAGAAAATGGGTGGCCTTTGTAAAGGCAAAGAATCCGCAGGAGATCTCAACAGACTTCTGCTTATCTTTCTTCATCCACCTCCATGGCCAAGGGTTGGCAGCTAACACGATTTCAGTGTGTAAATCTGCTTTGATGAGACCCATTTTATTTGCCTTCCAGATCGACCTAGGTAACGAGATCTTTAATAAAGTTCCGAAAGCCTGCGCTAGGCTCAGACCTTCAGCACCTCCAAAGCCCATCTCATGGTCTTTAGACAAAGTTCTTCATTTCGCCTCCCTGTTGAGCAATGAAGAATGTGCGTTAAAGGATTTGACGCAAAAAGTTATTTTCCTATTTGCACTCGCGTCCGGGGCCATGGTTAGTGAGATCGTAGCCCTCTCGAGAGAGGCAGGTCGTGTTCAGTTCCTGGATGGGGGGGAGCTGAACCTGTTTCCGGATCCTACGTTTCTCACCAAGAATGAGTTACCCACCAACAGGTGGGGGTCCCTGGAGAATCTGCCCTCTGAAAGAAGATGCATCTCTATGTCCAGTAGAATGCCTAAAGGTCTATCTTCGTAGAACTTCAGACTTCAAGGGTGGTCAACTATT
>NC_090739.1:122197127-122199627 GCF_036898095.1 Palaemon carinicauda
TCTCTCTCTCTCTCTCTCTCTCTGCAAAAGGTATGATTACATTGAATGAAAGGTCACAAAACAAATAGATAAATGTAGATGCATGTTCAATGTATATATGTATGAATTATATATATATATATATATATATATATATATATATATATATATATATATATATATATATATATATATATATATATATATATATATATATATATATATATATATACAGTATATATGTATATATGATATATGTATATATACATATATATATATATATAATATATATATATATATATATATATATATATATATATATATATATATATGTGTGTGTGTGTGTGTGTGTGCGTGTGTGCATATATATATGAAAAATATAGAGAGAAAAATGTGGAAGTAAAGTGCAAGGTACGTGAGGCAAAGAGGGCAGCTGACCTGAGGTGGGGTCAGGGATTGGGTCAGTCATATGAAGAGAATAAAAAGAAGTTTTGGAAAGAAGTGAAGAGAGTAAGGAAGGCTGGCTCAAGAAGTGAAGAGACAGTAAAAGATGGAAATGGAAGGTTGTTAAAAGGAGAGGAGGCAAGGAAAAGGTGGGCGGAATATTTTGAAAGTTTACTGAATGTTGAGGATAATAGGGAGGCAGATATAATTGCTGTTGCAGGTGTTGAGGTGCCGGTGATGGGAGATGAGAAAGAGAGAGAGATTACAATAGAGGAAGTGAGTAGAGCATTAGATGAAACGAGAGTAGGAAAAGCATCTGGTATGGATGGTGTGAGAGCTGAGATGTTGAAGGAAGTGGGTGCGACTGTACTTGAATGGTTGGTGAGATTGTTTAATATGTGTTTTGTGTTGTCAATGGTACCAGTAGATTGGGTTTGTGCATGTATTGTACCACTATATAAGGGTAAGGGTGATGTGCATGAGTGTTGTAATTCAAGAGGTATTAGTTTGTTGAGTGTAGTTGGAAAAGTGTATGGTAGAGTAATGATTAATAGGATTAAGGATAAAACAGAGAATGCAATATTAGAAGTACAGGGTGGTTTTAGAAGAGCTAGGGGTTGTATGAATCAGATTTTTACAGTTAGGCAGATATGCGAGAAATATTCAGCAAAAGGTAAGGAGGTGTATGTTGCGTGTATTGATCTGGAGAAAGCGTGTGATAGAGTTGATAGGGAAGCAATGTGGAATGTGATGAGGTTATAGGGAGTTGGTGGAATGTTGTTGCAAGCAGTGAAAAGTTTCTACAAAGGTAGTAAAGCATGTGTTAGAATAGGAAATGAAGTGAGTGATTGGTTTCCGGTGAGAGTGGGGCTGAGACAGGGATGTGTGATGTCGCCGTGGCTGTTTAACTTGTATGTTGATGGAGTGGTGAGAGAGGTGAATGCTCAAGTGCTTGTACGAGGATTAAAACTGGTAGACGAGAATGACCATGAATGGGAGGTAAATCAGTTGTTGCTTGCGGATGATGCTGTACTGGTTGCAGACACAGAAGAAAAGCTAGACCGACTAGTGACAGAATTTGGAAGGGTGTGTGAGAGAAGGAAGTTGAGAGTTAATGTGGGTAAGAGTAAGGTTATGAGATGTACGAGAAGGGAAGGTGGTGCAAGGTTGATTGTCATGTTGAATGGAGAGTTACTTGAGGAGGTGGATCAGTTTAAGTACTTGGGGTCTGTTGTTGCAGCAAATGGTGGAGTGGAAGCAGTTGTACGTCAGAGAGTGAATGAAGGATGCAAAGTGTTGGGGGCAGTTAAAGGAGTAGTAAAAAATAGAGGGTTGGGCATGAATGTAAAGAGAGTTCTAAATGAGAAATTGATTGTACCAACTGTGATGTATGGATCGGAGTTGTGGGGAATGAAAGTGATGGAGAGACAGAAATTGGAGAGTTACTTGAGGAGGTGGATCAGTTTAAGTATTTGGGGTCTGTTGTTGCAGCAAATGGTGGAGTGGAAGCAGATGTACGTCAGAGAGTGAATGAAGGATGCAAAGTGTTGGGGGCAGTTAAAGGAGTAGTAAAAAATAGAGGGTTGGGCATGAATGTAAAGAGAGTTCTATATGAGAAATTGATTGTACCAACTGTGATGTATGGATCGGAGTTGTGGGGAATGAAAGTGACGGAGAGACAGAAATTGAATGTGTTTGAGATGAAGTGTCTAAGGAGTATGGCTGGTATATCTCGAGTAGATAGGGTTAGGAACGAAGTGGTGAGGGTGACAACGGGTGTAAGAAATGAGTTAGCAGCTAGAGTGGATATGAATGTGTTGAGCTGGTTTGGCCATGTTGAGAGAATGGAAAATGGCTGTCTGTTAAAGAAGGTGATGAATGCAAGAGTTGATGGGAGAAGTTCAAGAGGACGGCAAAGGTTTGGGTGGATAGATGGAGTGAAGAAAGCTCTGGGTGATAGGAGGATAGATGTGAGAGAGGCAAGAGAGCGTGCTAGAAATAGGAATGAATGGCGAGCGATTGTGACGCAGTTCCGGTAGGCCCTGCTGCTTCCTCCGGTGCCTTAGATGACCGTTGA
>NC_090739.1:122202127-122204627 GCF_036898095.1 Palaemon carinicauda
GTTTAAGGTCATGCGATATTTTAAAAAGAAATTATGATCGTAAAATAACTATCAGATGCTTTTATAGCAAATTGAATGGAAATTTATATTTTTTCCTAATATTACCCATCATCTTTTTAGCTTTTGATGTATGAATATCTGAAAAATCTATGAGGCAAGAATGAAATTTTTGCTTATCATTTACTCTACGAGATGAACTGAAATTCTACTGTGGAGACACTGAAATTAGTTTGAGAAGGACGGGAAACAAAACACAAAAATCATTAGGGTGAAATAATACCAAGCAATGATTTCTCCAAAATTACAATACTATTTTTACAAATAAAGTGAAAAATACGAATGGTATTACGACCTGGACCTAGTTTATCTCCCAGGGATTACACTGCACATTCCATTAACTTGCACTTACCTGGCATCAAAAATGTAATTCCATTTCTGGTAATAATTCGCACCTAAGTACCCTCTCCCGAATTACATGTCATGGTTGAGGAATTTCTCTCTCTCTCTCTCTCTCTCTCTCTCTCTCTCTCTCTCTCTCTCTCTCTCTCTCTCTCTCTCTCTCTCTCTCTCTCTCGTGTTAAACATGAGTATGATAAATATTTACTTACATTTCATCAGCAACTAAGTGCAGAAAAGTTAACGAGGTTAACAAACTTCAACAGTTTTTTTGAGAATTGAATTTCATTTTTTCACTACTTCTATTATTATTATTATTATTATTATTATTATTATTATTATTATTATTATTATTATTATTATCATTATCATTATTATTATTATTATTATCATTATTATTAGTATTATTGTTATTATCATTCATGTGAAATGATTCTTAAACGATAGTAACTAACAGGAAGTCTATAGAAGATTAAAACCTTATATCATGTGAAGAAATGAAGTAGACATGAAGGAAACAATAACGAAAGGTAATGAATTCCCTTAAATAAACAATTGTTGCATTGCCAGATAAAACTGTTTAAATTTGAAGGTCACCAGTTTGGCTTCATAAAAAGAAAATTATGAACTCCACTCTATTTGAGGTAGACATCCCTTTGGTTGATCTAGCATCTTAACAAAGTAGACTTTGGCAGCTAATTAAAAAAGAGAGAGAGAGAGAGAGAGAGAGAGAGAGAGAGAGAGAGAGAGAGAGAGAGAGAGAGAGAGAGAGAGAGAATATATATATATATATATATATATATATATATATATATATATATATATATATACATATATATATATGTATATATACATATATATATATGTATATATATATATATATATATATATATATATATATTTATATATATATATGTATATATATATATATATATATATATATATATATATATATATATATATATATATATATATATACATACACACAAGAAGAACTGAAGAAATAAACTGGGATACACACATTATAAATATGTATATATATACATATATATATATATATGTATATATATATATGTATGTTTATATATACATATATATATATATATATATATATATATATATATATATATATATATATATATATATACATATATATAGATTTACATATATATACATATATATATATATATATATATATATATATATATATATATATATATATATATATATATGCAAATATAAATATAATTTTGGATTGTTAGTAATGTATATAAAAATGAATTTTCAAATATTCTTACAGTCTTTTATAAGATATAATCAGGGACAAAATGAATGTTTGGAAGCCTATGTGTTATATCTGTAGATTTCAAGGTTATTAGTCTAGAGTGAAAGCTCAAGTACATTATTTTTCAATTCGATTTTTCATCACCTAAAAAATGTTCATAAGAATTAGCTAAAGGAATCCGTCGGTTACGATTATCCATGCACATTTTATTGTAACCTTAATTGAACAGTTCAAAAACAGATAGGGAAAAAGGGTAAGGGTATGCAGGTGTAATCTCTATTTAATGCTCTCTATTTTCCGAAAGAGAAGTGTTCGCAATTTAACTAAACTCCGATCGTAATTCCTTTGGATAAAATGAAATTCCATATTTTAAAATCATCGTAAGTGATAGAGTTGATGAAAATGTTTTCTATTCACTTACTTGTAATGTATGTATAATGAAATGCTAGCAATCTTCGCCTCGGTAAGTAAAAATATCGATTTCTTCATTAAGGGCCTCATTAAACCTTTTACAAACCTGTGATCATGGAAGTAGTTTATTGTGGGGTTTTTCATGAAATGGGTGGTTGATTATTACTGAGAATGATAAGTAAAATTGTTTGCTGAAATAGTCTCAATCTATTCTAGGAATATTAGATTTTAAGTCGACGCATATTTGCCTCATTTTGACTAGTTTTGTTTATTTCTAATAATGGTTGTAAAGACTAATAACAGTAAAAATTCTTGAATCTTTATACATATAGTATGAATTCTCATTTAGGAATTTAGCTCTTGTTACATATAGAACAAAATTGCTTAACGAACATCTTTAAAAAGAGA
>NC_090739.1:122212127-122219627 GCF_036898095.1 Palaemon carinicauda
ACTTATGTAAGCTTGTTTATCATAAATACGTTTGCTACGAGTTTGAACTTTTGAAGCTCTTCTGATTCAACTACCCGATTAGGAAGATCATTCAACAATATGGTTACAGCTGGAAAAAAATAAAAACTTCTAAAGTACTGTGTAGTATTGATCCTCATGAGGGAGACGGCATGACTATTAGAATTAACTGCATACCTAGTATTACGAACAGGATGGAACTGTCACGGTCTTAAGTAGTGGTGTTTGATTTTTTCATAGACTTTGTGTACTTGCTCCCCTCTAAACAGGCAGCTTCAACTCCCTCTGTTGCCTTCACACAGACCTCTTTCAGTTGTGGATTGTTCTTGAAGAACTCCTGCAGTGCCATTTCATAGAGGGCGACATATGAAGGGTGTTACGAAAAGCAAGGTCTCAGGATTTTTTTTTTTTTTTTTTTTTTTTCTGAGACTCATAGACATTAGGTTCTATGCAGCCTTCATCAATACTGGAATTTTCCATGACGAAATCAAGAGTGCGAAGGACAGCCATGAAAAAAAAAAAAAAAAAAGAACATCATTATAATACACCCACAACAGTGAATAAACATCTCCTTGTAGCTGGTACTTAGCAGGGTCTATTATCATTACTATTACTTCCTAAGCTACAACCTTAGGTGAAAAAGCAGAATGCTATAAGGCCAAGGGCCAATTTGTCCTATGATGGTATTTGAAGAAAATAAACAGGCTTTCTTGGCCTTACAAATGGTATTTTAGCTGTCGAAATAAATGCACAACGTTATTTGGAAACTCTGATATTAACAAACACTTTTTTTTTTCACAACAGTGATTTTGTAAACTCTAAAATGGAAGACATATGGGACTCGGGGAAAATAGAAACATTGTTTTTCAGATTTCTTTAACGATAAGGTTTCCAATGATTCATAGTTTTCATACTCTCCACAAAAATCCAAACATGATGAACCTGACTTTATGTGGAAAATGTGTTCTTTACAAAAGCATTGATCCTCTTGTTTTGTCCATTACCGGATTTAATACGGTTCCTATCCATTGGTATTTCATATAGTAATGCTTTATTTCTAACCCAATATGAATCTAGCGTATTACACATTTCAAAATATTTTCAAGATCCAACCAAAACTTTCAGCAACTGAATCGAGAATAATATTTCTCTAGCATAAAAATGGAAAATGAAATCGTCTCTGATAGTTCAGGCAAAGGTCAAAAATGCAATTCCAAACCTAAACTATTTCTGTAACGGAAAAATTGCTGAGCTACCAATAAACTTGATAAAATTGCAGCAATTTTGAGAACGGGAGAGTCGTTGAATGGCATCAATTTTAATCTCAAAATCTATCGAGGAATACTTTTTGGCATGTTATATAAACAGATTTCTGTAATCCAAAACATAGTATTAATTTTTAAAGAACTTAATCGTCACTAAATGGAATGGGAAATGATCTATTATAAAAGAAAAAAACATGCGCAAGTATTTTTTTTTCTTAAAATTATTAGTTTTTTATTCAGACTTCCATGATAAATCTATTGAACACATATTTTTATAAACCTTTTCAAGTACCCATTCATGCCATTATGAAAGAGTAATAACGTAATAATTTCTATATATGTATTCTCTACGCCAATGTGCAAAAAAAAAAAAAAATTAAATGACAATGGCACAATATTAACAAATAAATGAAGACAAATGACAGAATAATGAACTGAACATTGCAACCTGTTTCTTTATACATGCAATACTTATTAGAATAAACATAAACAGTTAGATTAACGGTGCTCTAGATAGACCCATTTTTTAACGAAAAAAAAAAGAATAATTGTTTGTCAAATCTTCTGCATACTAAATTAATCACCCTAGATGCAACAAAGGTGCTAATTGTAAGTTTCAGTTGCTATAGAGCTTAAAATTATATAGCTATATTTATAATGTCTTACACAAAATATAGAATAAAAATTAAGTTAACATTTCATTAGATTTACATATGAAAGGATAAGTATGTATCCGCATTCATGAATTCGGTTGCTTATAAAGATTTGTGCAATAATATAAAGTAATATGCCTTTATCCTTATAGATAAAGAGGAAATAATACAGTTCGCAAAAGGTAATTCTTAACGTAACATGACAAACGGAAATTATCTCGTGAAACCAGGATTTGATAATTTGTGCAATTATTACTTAAAAGTAATTGCTTGTGATTTCAGCAATATGCACAATGGAGGAAGGTTTATAAGGAAAATAAAACTATAAAATAGTAAATTTTAATGCAAAAAGAGGAAAGGTTATTATAAAGTACAATATTCAATTGGATGAGATGGCAGAGAAGGAGGTGAAAGTCAAGCAATATTCAATAAACAAAGGAAACTTACTTGATATAACTGGATTGTGTAAGCAAATGGATACTGGAGAAATCAGAGGTATTAATCGATTGACCGGTGGTGACGATAACTGAATAAAAATATGAGCAGGTGATAGGAGAGATAACTCGGTGCTGAATTAAATTAAGAACTGATTTTACAATTTTATCTGTTGGAGAGTCGCCCAGGATGAATAGTCTGATCTCTGACATACTTCCTGAGCATAAGAGAATTTCATAATAATTTTATATCATGTTCATGTTATTGTGTCTGTTTTCCTCGTAAAAATTTTTATATAAGAAATCCGATATTTTAAATTTTGTATTAAGAAGCCCTTCCCCCTTCTCGGAATTACAAGTGAAAAATACAGCAGTGTATCAGAGTTCGGTCATTGAAGACAGGAGCTCTCTCTCTCTCTCTCTCTCTCTCTCTCTCTCTCTCTCTCTCTCTCTCTCTCTCTCTCAATTCATATCTTTTCCTGTCCTTTACTTTTCCAACATTACGCTCTCTCAATTTCTTACCACTCACTTTGTATTTTTGCCATTTGCTTCTTTTAATCCGCTCTATTAGCAATCTGATCTAACTGTGTGATTTCCATTCTATCGCCCTGTGTTTATATTTGTTTATTTTTTACTACCAGGTTATTTGGAGGATATTTGCATTTATACAGTTTTTTATCTTTGAATTTCGAATGTTTTCTTCATTAGCATCCATTCTCTCTCTCTCTCTCTCTCTCTCTCTCTCTCTCTCTCTCTCTCTCTCTCTCTCTCTCTCTCTCTCTCTCTCTCTCTTCTTTTTTAATAATAATAATAATGATAATAATTACAATAATAATAATAATGATAATAATAATGATGAAATACTCTTTTACGTGTGACGGCCGATAGAAAGGTTATGACTCAAACTGAGAGTTTATTAAAGAACACTCTCCTTTGTATACAAAACCTCAAGGCAACAGGAAAATACATGTTCGAGAAAATGACAATGTTACATAGGCGACACACTCTACATGATTATTCAGGTTTTTTTTAGTGCGAGGGAAGAGCGCAGATACAAGCATAATATATACAAAATAATTTATGTACGATCGTGTGACACACGGTTGGTACATGGCCCCCCCACCAAAAAAAAATGACACACTGTACATGTTAGATAGGGCACCCTGCTCTAGAGAGGCGAACTGTAGGCGGGTCATCTGGCAGTAGATAAGCCACGAATGTTTAGTAAGAATGCTTTCGGACTGCGTCGGATCACAAGGAAAGGGTCCGTGTAAGGGGGCGTTAGCGGTGGCTTGGTAGTGTCGTTGCGCAGGAAGACGTGCGTTGAAGAATGCAAATCTGTTAGTATGTGATGCTTCGCTGGGGGCTAGTAAGTCTGGCGGCATGGAGTAAATTTTCCCACGACGTGACGTATGCTCTAGAGGTCATCGGAGGAGGTTGTAGGAGGAAAAAAATTCGGCAGGGACAACCAACGCGTCTCCATACACCATTTTAGCTGCCGAGACGTCGAGGGCATCTTTAGGAGTGGTCCTTAGTCCCAGGAGGACCCAGGGAAGCTAAGTAAACCAGTTTGAATTCTTGCAGCGGGACATCAAAGCTGCTTTGAGGGTGCGAAGAAAACGTTCAACCATTCCATTGGCAGCGAGGTTGTAGGCTGTTGTCTGATGTAGGGTGATGCCCCGGAGATTCACTATTGAGAGGGGAAAGTGATACCAAATCTTGAAATCCATCCAGAGAGTAAGGCAGATGTACATGAGGCGGACGTTGCAGTTTCCATGGGAATGGCTTCAGGCCAACGGGTGGAGTGGTCGATAACGGTAAACAGGTAACGGTGTCAATGTTTATTCATCACATAGGCCTGTATGTCTGCACAATTAAAATGGATAAAAATATACACTTAATTATATATAGGCATGAGTACCTTGACGAAATATACCTAGGTAAGTAGCCTTTGTTAATATAGCCAATATGGGCGCTTTTAATTTTTGTTTTGAAAATCTGAGATGCCCCTTTTGATGTTTAAAAATTGAGATGCCCCCTCTCCCACACACACTACACACTGAACTGACGATGATACTTGTGAAGTCACCCATGCGATCGGATATAGCATGTTTACAGAGGAATAAGGATACTTTTGCCGAGACTGACCTGATATGAAATGATCAGAACAGATACGTGCGTAGGGTAGTGAGGATTCACGTAGATCAGCCCGTGATATTCTGGTCAACCACAAGTCACGTCTGCGCTCGGATAATTCTTCTGTATCTTTGTCCTGATTCTGAATAACTGCCGGTATGTGGTAGAAACTCTTGTCATCTCTTATCCTCGATTCCCACAGCCAACAATAGCGCAAGAACTGGGCATTGTGTGAATGTGAATGCAATGAGATGGCTAACTATTCAGCAGTTCAACCACAGCTATTCACTGAACGCGTCTTTGTTTGTCCTCCAAGATGGCGGACCGGAAGTTTGATGACGTATAATGAAAGGACTCTATACCCTTCAGGAGATCGAGCGTAGAGAAACCCTTTGCTTTGTGCAGGTAGGAGGTCACGTCGGCAATGTTTGGGACGGGGTAGTGATCCAGTTCTGTTTGCATGTTTAGGCGCCTGTAATCCCCGCACGGACGGAGGGACCCGTCTTTCTTCAGAATGATGTGTAAGAGTGACGACCATGGGCTGGAGGCCTTTTGGCAAAGGCCCATTTCCTCCATTTCGGCGAACGTCTGTTTGGCGGCTGCTAATCGTTCCGGTGCCACACGTCTGAATTTTGCGAAGACTGGGGGTCCTGTCGTCTTGATATGGTGATAAATACCATGCTTGGCACGAACCGTGGGCGTTTGGCGAAGTTCTGGACGGAAAACTTCCGGGTACTACGTGAGGAGGTGTGTGTTGTCATCCGTGGGTGCGCTGATGTGGAGAGCAAGGTTAGAGGGGGCGGGTTGAAGAGTTGTCGACAAGTACGAGTCTGCGTTGACCAATCGTCAGTGGGCGACATCGACCAGAAGGTGGAAATGAGAGAGGAAATCAGCTCTGAGGATTGGCATTGTGACGTCAGCAACGAGAAACCTCCAATTGAATTTACTGTTTCCGAACGATAATGTGAGGTTCTCGTAACCGTAGGTGGGTATTGCAGATCCATTGGCAGCTACCAAGCGGACGTCGGGAGATGTAGACAGACGTTCCCTTGGCAAAAGAGAACGACAAGCACCCGTGTCTACCAAAAATCGCACGCCCGTTCCTGTATCATGTAAAAAGAAAAGATTAGAAACACGGGAGGCCACTGCCACGAGCGATGGCCTACTTACACGTTTTTTGGCCACTGATAATCCTCGGCACATTTCTTCGCGGTTACCCCGAATCTGAAGTGGTAGTAGCAAAACTGCGGCGGATGGGAGGCAGTAAGTGGCTGTAGAAGTCGTTTGATGGGGCGCGAGAGATTGGTGGGTGGTGGGCGGCTTTGTCGCCGCTTCAGCACGTCACAGGGTAGGTGTGTATGTCCTACGGCATTCATGTCAGCTTCGGTCTTGAAGTGGCTGTCCATAAGAGCGTCGGCTTTGGTCATCAAGTCCTTTATGGGTAAATTATCGACATCGGGTATGGCAGCGCGTATAGGTCCGGGTAAACGGCGTATCCAAAGGGCACGAAGTAGGTTCACCTTACGGGGAGAGCCGTCTGCGGCAGGTTGAAGGCGAGGGATACTGGTCATTTCCCTGAGGGCAAGCGAAGCCCTTTGGTCTCCCAACGGTTGTTGAGAGAGCTGAAAAAGCTTTGCTATACGGGCGGCTGTCGACGGCGAGTACTGCTGCAGAAGGTATGTTTTGAGGGCGTCATACGCTATTGGGGTGTCTCTTTGTTCACAAATCCAGTCGGATATTTCTGGGAAGGTGTCCTCGGGTATCGCCGCGAGAACAAAATCTGCTTTGGTGGTTGAGCGAGTCACGCCGTTGATGCGAAACTGGACTTCTGCGTGCTGAAACCAAGCAAATGCCTCTCCGCTGGCGAATGTTGAGAGTTTTAATGGAACAGCCGCAGCGCCAACTTCTGTAGAGTCCGTCATTGTACCAACGATGGAGGGGCAAGGGGGGGTGGGGGTAGAAGGCGGTGGGCGCGAGTCGACTTCTGGGGTCACCAATGTGATGGCCGATAGAAAGGTTATGACTCAAAGGCAGGATGCAATCAACTGAGAGTTTATGAAAGAACACTCTCCTTTATATACAAAACCTCAAGGCAACAGGAAAATACATGTTCGAGAAAATAACAATGTTACATAGGCGACACACAGACATGATTATTCAGGTTCTTTTTAGTGCAAGGGAAGAGCGCAGATACAAGCATAATATATACAAAATAATTTATGTACGATCGTGTGACACACGGTTGGTACATACGTAATTCAAAATAATAATAATACAGGGTAATAATAATAATAATAATAATAATAATAATAATAATAATAATAATAATAATAATAATAGTAGTAATAATAATGGTAATAATGATAATTATCATCATCATCATCATCATCTTCATAATCATCATCATCATCACTGCATGACTACTGTGTACCGTCAGCAGTACTTCCTTTACTCACTAGTATATCTGTATTACAGTAAATTCCATAAATCCTAGAGCCAGACGTCGCAGGGGAACTTGTCCCCACTGTTATGACTCGAACATCCCTGGGATTTAGATCATAATTGCTTTTCTAATGACATTTAGCCCCATGTTGTTCATGAAGGAACCTATTACACAGCCTGAAATGTTATGGTCTTCCTTAGCTTGTCATAGCATGTATGTATGTATGTATGTATGTATGTATGTCATTTCTTTTTACCATATTTTGAAGCTTCTAGCAAATGTGATAATCACAATTTCTATGAATTTAGAAATTACCAATAATAATAATAATAATAATAATAATAATAATAATAATGATAATAATAATAATGATATGATATGATATATGGTCAGTCTATAGGGCACTGTCCTGCTTGCTAGGGCAATGTCACTGTTCCTTACCTCTGCCATATATGAGCAGTCTTTAAACCTTTAAATCAATGTGTTTTTATTGAAAATTATTTGTGGTAACTCTTAATCATTAATTTTTTTTACATTTCCCAATTATCCTT
>NC_090739.1:122229627-122249627 GCF_036898095.1 Palaemon carinicauda
TTTCGATCTTTTAGTGATACTTTTCTCCTGATATCACACGCATAAGAAATAAGTAAATTATGTATTTTTTTCTGAACCCTGCTTTTACTGTATTTTATTCTTTTTCTATTAGACTTGAAGCTCTCTTTCACAAAAAACACCTGATAGAATAAACGATAAAAAGAACAGCACCCGTAATGATGATGAAAATAATGTTAATAAAAGTTATTGAATTAAGGGTGATTTTTAAATCTTTCCATGAACAAATCCTATGAAGAATAGGTTATCAAGTAAAGGTTGAAAGAAAGAAAGGCAGTTGAATCTGTTCAGTAATTCTAATCTCTTAAAAATTATTTTTTCAATGTTAACTTTTTTCTTTCTTGTCAACTTTATCACATTTTTCTGTATGATTTAAGAGAAGCATAATCTTTTTTTTTTTCATTCTTAAGAGAACAATTTTCGTTTCACCATTGAATATATCATAGTTGGATAATAATAATAATAATAATAATAATAATAATAATAATAATAATAATAATAATAATAATAATAATAATAATATTTGCTTTGACCAGTAATGAAATTATCAGAAAAGTTAATTGTCCATCTTCATATCACAGTAATAATTTATCAAATTAAAGTCAGCACAGATTCTTTTCGTATATATATATATATATATATATATATATATATATATATATATATATATATATATATATATATATATATATAAATATATATATATATATATATATATATATATATATTTATATATATATATATATATATATATATATATATATATATATATATATATATATATATATATATATATATATATATATACATCGATCTACCATCATATGACAAATTTCGTCGGATTTAGCGGAGTTTATAATAGGATATCTCTTTGGTGTATAATACAACAGTTTCTGCTTTTGTAAATCCATTGAAGGTGACAATTTTATATGGCATTGGCATGTTATTTATTTTATATGTATTTCCCAAACAGATAAAAATCTTCACACTAAATGCTGCGATTATCTCATGTATAATAATTCAATTAATATTATTTTGTTCATATTATTGCAGAAAGATAAAGTGGGAAGCAGGAGATGAGGAATGGAGAAGTATTGAATTAAAAGCTCCAGATAGAAACGAATGGCGAAATCTAACTGAGGCCCTTTGCTTCATTAGGAGTAAGATATGATGATGATTATTGAAGACAGTACAGAATATAAAAGTTAAAAAGACAATTACTATAAAATTATTGAAGTGTTTGAAAAAGATTTTGGAATACATAATAAAATAATGTTAAATTTGGAATTTTATCTTTTGAAATTTAGTTTTTTATCGCAGTGTATTTCATTACGTGTTTGTGTCATATATATATTGACTAAAGGCTTATAAATGATTACAATATGGTATAAATTTAATATATTTATGCTAAATTATTCTACTTAAGTAGAATCATAAATCTAAGAATATTTTTTTAATCGTGGTCTGATTAATTATAGTTTTGCTATTGCACAAATGATAAAAGAATTAAAAATCCCTCCCCTGGAAAAAAAATAAAAAACATAATCTTAGCAAAGAAAAGATTAAGTGGAGGAAAAAAACACCTTTTTTTCCAGCAATCTCGTAGACTAATGGCAAAAATGACTCAAAATAAGCGAGTATTACCTAAGTGATCTGAGACCAAAAATAGTATAATCTGTCAGAGTTAAAAAGAAGCATTATTTTCTATATCATATAATTCCTGCATGATGTCGCTTCTGTGGTTTTATCCATATTTTTACTAACAGCTTATCTTTCATTTATTTATTGAGGCAAATGAAAAAGAACAAAATAAATTGGTATTGTTACAAAAATGGCCAGTAGAGATTAACTACATGTTTCATAACAAAAGAAATATATACAAAGTTTTAAATATTGGAGAGAGAGAGAGAGAGAGAGAGAGAGAGAGAGAGAGAGAGAGAGAGAGAGAGAGAGAGAGAGAGAGATCTTCCACTCCTATTACAAATGCTTTGAAAATTATCAGTAAATGAAAGAACCTTAAAGGAAGTTAGTAGGTTTAGAAAGATAAAAAGGACGGGATGAGAGAAATGGAAAGGATATAAATTTTCCCCACGGAGTAGAAAGTAGAAAATAGATTCGGAAGTTAGAACAATTAAAATACATATACAGAGTTTCTAATTATATTTTTGGGCTCAGGCCATGTCGTCCTGATGGAAGTTCCTTCATTAGTAGCTTCCTAGGTATATTTGACTACAGTGATATATCCCAGAGAATTTACCAAAGGTATCCAGAATTCTAACTCCTGGAGCGACTATCCCTTAACAAGGGATATCGCGTAATATCAGAGGAGGTATTCTTGACACGTCTCATAGCTATCTACACCCCTAATAGCGTTTCCGCTTGGAGGGGGAAAGTGGCAAGAATATAGGAGAGTCGTTAAAAAGGCGACACTCCTACTGTACTGTAAATAGTGCGCCAAATCACCACCGCGCAGCGCCACCAAGCCATTCTTTCTACCGTAGCTATGTTGACCGGTGTTATCCCGTATTATCTCTTGCTATTTTGGATTTATTTGTTGCTACGATGCCTTCACCAGCCTCTTCTGCTTCTGGAAAGTTAAGTAATATCTTTGAATTGTGTAAATGTAAGCTCTTGCCAGTTTTACTCTTCGATTGAGATTGTAATTAACGTAAAAAGAGCTATTGCCAGCCGGTTGGCGTCATGGACGCAGTCGTTCTTTGTTGTACTTTTAGTTAGCCAGAACGACTTTCCCGGCATTATTGCTTTAATAACTTTAGCTATTTAGATTTTTAGCTAGGGATTTTTATATTATGTCATTGTTGTCGTGGATTCGGCTATTATGATCGAGTCTCCTGAGTGCTAGGCTTCTTAGCCTAGGCAACTACACACTTCATGCATGATATAACCTTCCTGGTAAAGTTTTATTGAAGTTCAGGCAATATTTTATAAAATTATGATATCACTGCATAAGATTTTCCTCTTCCAAGATAGTATACAGGAAAGTTTCGGTGAACGATTCTCAATGCTCCTAGACTACTAGCCTAGGGACGTTAGTATACTTTCATACATGTCTCCAATTGCTCTTGTATTGTCTTCTAGGGGAGACTGACGCCTCCTATACCTTTTAAGTCGATACTAATCTCTTGGCGAGATTTAAGAGCAATTCCCCTTCCCTCTGATTAGCCTAGGCTATCCTCAGTTAGCTTTGCTGTGAACTGAGTTCTGGCAAAGTTTACTGGGTGTTTCGTTTCTTTCTCTTAACCTCTGAGTCGGTTTTGAGTCTAGAACGGGACATCAGAGTAAAAAGTCTGTGTTAGACATCTTATTGTCTTGGTGAAATGATTTCCCAAGTCAGGTTAAGTTGTGTGACGGCCGAGAGAGGAGTTGTTAACTCAAAGGCAGGATGCAATCAACTGAGTTTTATTAAGGAACACACTTCCTTATATAAAAAACCTCAGGGCAACAGGACATGACCTGTTCGAGAGACAGACAACGTTACAAAGCAAAACGGAGACATTATCATTCAGGTTCTTTTTAGTGCGAGGGAAGAGCGCGGATACAAGCATAATATATATAATATAATTATGTACAATTGTGTGCCACACGGTTGGTACATGGCTCCCCCCCCCCCCAAAATGACATACTGCACATGTTAAATAGGGCGCCCTGATCTAGAGAGGCGAACTGTGGGCGGGTCATCTGGCAGAAGAGAAGCAGGTTTTAGACGATCAATGGAGACCCAGTCTTCTTTGCCCCGAATGTTCAGTAGGAATGCTTTCGGACTGCGTCGGATCACAAGGAAAGGGCCCGTGTAAGGGGGCGTTAGTGGTGGCTTGCTAGTGTCGTTGCGCAGGAAGACGTGCGTTGCAGAGTGCAAGTCCGTTGGTATGTGATGCTTCGCTGGGGGCTTGTAAGTCTGGCGGCACGGAGTAAATTTTCCCACGACGTGACGTATGCGCTGGAGATCGTCAGAGGAGGTTGTAGAAGGAAAAAATTCGGCAGGGACGACCAACGGGTCGCCATACACCATTTCGGCTGCCGAGACGTCGAGGGCGCCTTTAGGAGTGGTCCTTAGTCCCAGGAGGACCCAGGGAAGTTGAGTAAACCAGTTGCAATCCTTGCAGCGGGACATCAAAGCTGCTTTGAGGGTGCGATGAAAACGTTCAACCATTCCATTGGCAGCGGGGTTGTAGGCCGTTGTCTGATGTAGGGTGATGCCCAGGAGATTCGCTAATGACGTCCACAATTGAGAGGTGAAAGTGGTTCCCCTGTCAGAAGTAATATGCTCAGGGATACCGAATCTTGAAATCCATCCAGAGAGTAAGGCAGATGTACATGAGGCGGACGTTGCAGTTTACATGGGAATGGCTTCAGGCCAACGAGTGGAGCGGTCGATGACGGTAAACAGGTAACGATGTCCTTGTGATGTGGGTAGGGGGCCTACAACGTCGACATGAATGTGTGCGAAACGACGCTGAGGTTGAGGAAAGGTGCCCACTCCTGAATCCGTGTGTCGATGTACTTTGGAAGTTTGGCAAGAAGTACAGGCGCGGACCCAATCCTTAGCATCCTTAGAAATGCCGTGCCAAATGAACTTTGCCTTCAGCAGCTGTGCAGTAGAACGGCACGAGGGATGTGAAAGGCCGTGAATGAAATCAAACACCTGTCGGCGCATGGGAGCAGGAATCCAAGGTCGTGGTCTACCAGTACTGACGTCACAGAGGAGGGTGGTGTTGGAGTCTTCGAGGGGAAAATCTTCCCAACGGAGGGACGTGCAGGAAGTCCTACAAGCTTGATACTCTGGATCCTGTTGTTGGGCTTCAGCCAGGCCGTTGTAATCCAATCCCAGTTGAACGGCAGCCAACGTGTTTCTTGACAGAGCATCGGCAACGGGATTCATTTTCCCAGGGACGTATTGGAGGATGCAATTGTATTCAGCCATGGCGGAGAGATGTCGGCGTTGACGGGCGGACCAGACGTCAGACTGTCGAGTGAAGGCGTGCACCAGAGGCATGTGGTCTGTGCGAATGACGAAGGGCGTACCTTCTAAGAAATGGCGAAAGTGACGGACAGCCAAGTGCACCGCCAGCAATTCTCGATCGAAGGTAGAATAACCCGATTCTGCCTTGGACAGTTTTCTGCTGAAGAAGGCCAATGGGCGGGGCGAGCCTTTGACCACCTGCTCGAGTACTGCACCAATAGCGACGTCGCTGGCATCGGTGGAGAGAAGGAGAGGGGCGTGTGGGATAGGAAAAGTGAGAGCCGCAGCAGTTGATAGGGCCTTCTTTGCATTGCAGAAGGCTGCTTCTTGAAGAGGATCCCACTTCAGGTCCTTTGGCTTGCCCTTGAGGGAGGCGTAGAGGGGAGCAAGAGTGGCGGCAATGGCTGGCAGAAAACGGTGATAATAGTTGATCATGCCCAAGAATTCCTGCAGAGCTTTGACGGTCGAGGGCGCGGGGAAGTTCTGAACGGCTGCTACCTTCTCAGGGAGGGGATGGACTCCTTCAGGAGTGATACGGTTCCCTAAGAACGACACTTCGTTGGCGCCAAAGGTACACTTGTCGTACCGGACTACAAGGCTGTTTTGTTGCAGGCGGTCGAGCACGATGCGTAGGTGACGGAGGTGTTCCTCTTTTGAGGAGGAGAACACAAGTATGTCGTCCACATAACATACACAGAAAGGGAGGTCCCCTAAGATGCCATCCATGAGACGTTGAAACGTTGCCCCAGCATTACGAAGGCCAAAACAGGAGTAATTGAAGGTGTATGTACCAAACGGAGTGGTGATGGCGGTCTTGGGGATGTCTTCTGGGTTCATAGGCACCTGATAATACCCCTTCAGGAGGTCGAGCGTAGAGAAAACCTTCTCTTTGTGCAGGTAGGAGGTCACATCGGCAATCTTTGGGAGGGGGTAGTGATCCAGTTCTGTTTGCATGTTCAGGCGCCTGTAATCCCCGCACGGACGGAGGGAGCCGTCTTTCTTCAGAACGATGTGTAAGGCCCATTTTCTCCATTTCGGCGAACGTCTGTTTGGCGGCTGCCAATCGTTCCGGTGCCAGACGTCTAAATTTTGCGAAGACTGGGGGTCCCGTCGTCTTGATATGGTGATAAATACCGTGCTTGGCAGGAACCGTGGGCGTTTGGCGAAGTTCTGGACGGAAAACTTCCGGGTACGACGTGAGGAGGTGGGCGTAGGCATCCGTGGGTGCGCTGATGTGGAGAGCGAGGTTAGAGGGGGCGGGTTGAAGAGGTGTCGGTGGACGACATCGACCAGAAGGTGGAAATGAGAGAGGAAATCCGCACCGAGGATTGGCATTGTGACGTCAGCAACGAGAAACTTCCAATTGAATTTACCGTTTCCGAACGATAATGTAAGGTTCTCGTAACCGTAGGGGGGTATCGCAGATCCGTTGGCAGCTACTAAGCGGACGTCAGCAGATGTAGACAGACTACGTCGTGCCTTGAAGAGTTTCCTTGGCAAAAGAGAACGACAAGCACCCGTGTCTACCAAAAATCGCACGCCCGTTCTTGCATCCTGTAAAAAGAAAAGATTAGAAACATGGGAGGCCACCGCCACAAGCGATGGCCTACTTACACGTTTTTTGGCCACTGACAATCCTTGGCACATTTCTTCGCGGTTGCCCCGAATCTGCAGTGTTAGTAGCAAAACTGTGGCGGATGGGAGGTAGTAAGTGGCTGTAGAAGTCGTTCGTTGGGGCGCGAGCGATTGGTGGGTGGTGGGCGGCTTTGTCGCCGCTTCGGCACATCACGGGGTAGGCGTGTATGTCCTACGGCATTCATGTCAGCTTCAGTTGACGTTGAATAAGCATCCTCGTCGTTAGGGGTGGAGGCATTGATGGAGGTCTTGAAGTGGCTGTCCATAAGGGCGTCGGCTTTGGTCATAAAGTCCTTTATTGGTAAACTATCGACATCGGGTATGGCAGCGCGTACAGGTTCGGGTAAACGGCGTATCCAAAGGGCACGGAGTAGGTTCACCTCACGAGGAGAGCCGTCTGCGGCAGGTTGAAGGCGAGCAATACTGGTCATTTCCCTGAGGGCAAGCGAAGCCCTTTGGTCCCCCAACGGTTGTTGCGAGAGCTGAAAAAGCTTTGCTATACGGGCGGCTGGTGACGGCGAGTACTGCTGCAGAAGGTATGTTTTGAGGGCTTCATATGCTATTGGGGTGTCTCCTTGTTCACAAAGCGTGTCGGATATTTCTGGGAAGGTGTCCTCGGGTATCGCCGCGAGAACATAATCCGCTTTGGTGGTTGAGCAAGTCACGCCGTTGATACAAAACTGGACTTCTGAGCGCTGAAACCAAGCAAACGCTTCTCCGGTGACGAACGGTGAAAGTTTCAATGAGGCGGCGCCAACTGCTGGAGTAGAGTCTGTCTCCGTCATAGTACCAACGATGGAGGGGCGAGGGAGGTGGGGGTGGAAGGCAGTGGGAGCGAGTCGACTTCCGGGGTCACCAATGTGACGGCCGAGAGAGGAGTTGTTAACTCAAAGGCAGGATGCAATCAACTGAGTTTTATTAAGGAACACACTTCCTTATATACAAAACCTCAAGGCAACAGGACATGACCTGTTCGAGAGACAGACAACGTTACAAAGCAAAACGGAGACATGATCATTCAGGTTCTTTTTAGTGCGAGAGAAGAGCGCAGATACAAGCATAATATATACAACATAATTATGTACAATTGTGTGCCACACAGTTGGTACAGTTGTCTTTACAGGAGGCTAGACCTCCCTAGACCATACGTGGAGGTTTTTGTATAACAATTCCCCCTTCCTTGGTCTAGCAGACAATCCTGTACTAGTAGATCTTAGACCGAAGAAATAATTTTTTCCTTGCCTAAAATCTCTGGTACGAGATTCTGTTCTCTTGCAAGATTGTGTCCTGTGTGCCGCTTTCTAACTTGACTAACCCAACGTGGGAAATTATTTCCCCTACTTGAGGTTACTTTATGAGATCAGAATCCTTCAAGTTAGGTAATGCCTTCGGGTATTACCTTACTTATAGGACATTTACCCCTTACCCGCTGTCTCTTTTGTGTTGGATGAGCCATCACCCTCCCTGGCCGTCATTCTATATTTGACCCTACGGGTAATCTATAGAATTGGCCTGAGGTTCCCTGTCTGCTGCCGGCCAAGCTGGCTGCCGGCAGGTACCCTCATATTCTTTAGAGTGTTCTTCAGTCCTCCCTTGGACTGCCTTCCATAGCCCATATGGATAGGATATGGTTCAGTGGAAGCCCGAATATAATTCCCCCTTCCACTTGAACCCTCATTCTGGATGTAGGCCAGCAAGGCTGAGCCTTTGCCTTCCTCCATCCTCTCTCTTTTTCTCTGACCTTCCTTATTCTAGGCCGACCGCTAGCAGCTAGTAGCTGCCGGCGGCCATGTTGGTTGTCTGTCGGCTGGCAGTTGCTCTGCCGCCACTTGCCATGGGCATCGCTGATCGACGACCCAACAACAGTGGACATACTATGACCGGCTGCCGGCAACTAAGTTGTCGGCCGGCAGTCGGCCACCCAATGTCTAGACATTTGCCGCCGGTTGCCGCCGGGTCCTACTTGATAGAGGGATCCTTTGGGGGCCTGCCGGCAGAACCGCTGCTGGCGACCTGCCGCACATTACTCTGAAGACAGTAACTCCCTTCAATAGCCCAGTACAGGCCGGCATATGCCGGTAGGCCTGGCAGGACTGGCGGCATACCGCCGCCAGTCAGTGCTGTAGCCCAAAAGTTTTTTCCAACCTACAAGGTACTTCATGGCCAGGCTATTGTGAGACCATCACATATAAGAGAGAGATTCTCTCTACTTTTTAATGGTTATCAACCATTATTTTAATCCCCAATATTGAACCTGGAAGACTGTGTTAAGAAGACACTTTATATCAAAGGATATCATTTTCCCCCTAGAAATTCGTTAAGAATTTAGTGTTCAATATCGGAGGAGGTCATAGCAATGGGCTGGACAGGAAACATATGTAGGTGTCTTTCCTATTTTCTAGCTTACTCTATCTAAGCTAATATTATTAAAATTATATATGCTGAAATCTGAAAATTTCACCGAATACTTATATGCTTTCTTTCTTTACAGGAGGAGCATCCCGAGTGCGGGAACAACTTTTGTAGGGTCCGTAGTAAGAACTTCTACGGCCATGACACGTGCAGGCCCCATGCTTGCTGCGCAGTCACCAAGGGGGCTCTCACGTACTGGGACCCACAGCTATCTACCGTTTGTGACAAACTGGTAAAAATGGCTTTTGATGACCAAAAGTCTACTGAGTCAAGGGATGCAGCAAGGGACACGCTGCGAAACTGGGTCAGGGGTTTTCAGAAGAACACCTCTGGCCCATACCTTCCTAATGAAAGGATGAGGGATTGTCTTTTCCCTAGGGCATCTTCAGATGCAATCATTCCCCAGGCTCGACCTGAGATTCCCCTAGTTCAGATTCCGGTATAACCTGACGTATCAGACGCCTTGCGGGGCATCCAATCGGAGGACAACATGTCTGTTGTCTCGGAGGAGACTGAGAACAATCTCCTAGTGGAGGAACTGGATCAGGAGGATGACATACCTCCTGAGGCTGAAGTCGAGAATACCGAAACGATTTCGGTATCATCAGCCGCGGTAACTGAGCCGATGCCTTCGACTTCCTCCACTGCACCCCAGTTAGATTCCATCACGAGTACGTTGCACTCGTTGCTGTCTATGGTGCAGGACATTCAAAAGAAATCGTCCGAGAAAGAAGCTTCTCTTCGGACGGAAATGCATCAGTTGGTTGCAACACGTTTAGCCCCGAAGAAGCTAAACGTCAAGAATCTCCCCGCTTTCTCTGACGTTAACCCATGGAGATATGCAGAGCATATGCCAATGTCGGGGGGGAAGATCTTCCTCTCGGAGAAACTGGGCACTATCCCAGTAGAGGAAATTGAGTTTTGGCCCAGCAAAGGGGCCTACCCGGATTGCTATGTCTGTCTAAGGACGGAACATGCATCAAAGGAGGAGACAGAGCCGAAGGAGACGATTGTCCTCGAACTCTCTAAGGCCCAGGCCTTATATACAACCACCTTAAAAGAGAGGGCCTTTACAAGCTCCAAGGTGCCGGCTCTCAGCAAAAAGCACCCGTCCTTTATTGCTGACCCCAAACGTGCCTTCCCCTTTATGGACAAAGGGTTTAAGGCAGCCTTAAAGGCAGTCGAGGCAGGGAAACCTTGCCCTACACTGGAGGAGTGTAGACCCTTTTCCCTTGCTTTTCCATCAGACGATAAAGACTGGAAGGATGTCCACAACACCTTCACAGTTGGGTAGCTGGAGGCAGATATTACTGGACGACAGTTCGGCGAAGACCTCCCGAAGCTGTCAGATTCTCTCCTGCGCAGGGAACAGGAGACTAAAGAACGTCTTGCTGCTTTCATGTCTCTGCAGACTGGCCTAGAGACTATGGCAAGCATCCCGGACACCCCAGACATGTATATGGTCTTCGCCAAGTCGCATTTGGCGACAGTCACCATGGACCTGTACAATTTTATCAAAGCCCGAAGGGCTTGTAGAGAGTTCATGTTCACCTCGGCTGCGGTGAGGCACGAACCAAGGAAGCTGATAGCCTCCAATATCTGGGGAAAAGACCTCTTCCCAAGTGAAGTGGTCAAAGAGGTCGTGGACAAAGCCGCTACGGAGAACAGGAATCTCCTCTCCAAGTGGGGCTTGTCCTCTAAAAGGAAATCTTCCGCTGATGAGGGTCCCCAGCCGAAGAATAAATCAAAACGACCAAGAGTCCCCTCTCGGCCAAGACAACAGCAACAGCTTCCCATGGCCACGGTGCCCCAGATGGTGGCACAACCAACCACCACCTTCCAACTGATACCCCAAATGCTGGCGACCAAATCGCCTGTGTTCACCCCAGTATTCGAAAGGCAGTCGACAGCCTTTAGGCCGAAGTCTCGAGGTTCCTTTCGAGGATCCTCTAGACGCCCCTTCAGAGGTAGGGGCAACAAAGGTGGACGTGGCCAAGGAGGTAAGTCCTCCAACCAGCACTCCAAGTGAGATGCTACCGGTAGGAGGGAGACTTCTCCTCTTCTGGGATCGTTGGACCTTCGATCCTTGGGCCCACAACCTAATCAAGAACGGACTAGGGTGGAGTTGGAGCTCAACTCCACCAAACTTCCCTCAATTCTTCCAACACTCAACCCCCATACTGGAAGAATATGTTCAGGAACTGAACAAAAGAGTTATACGGAAGGCAAAGTCCATCAGATTCCATGGAAGGCTGTTTTGTGTTCCGAAGATGGACTCGGAAAAGCTCAGAGTCATTCTGGACTTATCTCCACTCAACTAGCTCATAGTGAACCACAAGTTCAGAATGCTGACGCTTCAACACATAAGGACCCTTTTGCCCAAACGGGCATACACAGTCTCCATAGACATGACGGATGCATACTGGCACGTCCCAATCAACCGTCAAGTTTCCCCCTACCTAGGGTTCAAACTACAGAAAAGAAAGTACGTTTTCAGAGCCATGCTCTTCGGTCTAAACATAGCTCCAAGGGTATTCACCAAGCTTGCGAATACAGTCATTCATCAACTACGCCTAAAAGGAGTCCAGGTAGTAGCCTACCTGGACGACTGGCTGGTGTAGGCAGCATCCGAGGAAGAGTGCAGGCAAGCCTCCAAGGAAGTGATCCAGTTCCTGGAACACTTAGGATTCAAGATCATCTTGGAAAAGTCTTGACTATCTCCAGCTCAAAAGTTCCAGTGGCGGGGCATCCACTGGGACTTACAGTCACACTGCCTTTCCATTCCATCAAAGAAGAGGAAAGAGATAGCAGGATCTGTTAAAAGACTCCTTCAATCCGACAGGATATCAAGAAGGCAACAGGAGAGAGTGTTGGGGTCCCTCCAGTTTGCCTCAGTGACAGATCCAGTATTGAGAGCACAATTAAAAGATGCATCAGGAGTTTGGAGAAAATACGCATCAAACGCTCGAAGAGATCTACAAAGACCGATACCAAATTGTCTGCGATCACTACTCAAGCCATGGTCGGAGACCAAGAACCTAAAGAGCAAGGTGCCTTTGAAGCCACCTCCACCGGCAGTCACCGTTCACACGGACGCCTCAAAAGAGGGGTGGGGAGGTCACTCTCATCATCAGAAAGTCCAAGGAACTTGGCCTCCCCTCTTCAAGACCTTCCACATCAATTTTCTGGAAGCCATGGCAGTTTTTCTCTATCTGAAGAAACTGGAACTTCGCTCCTCAATCCACATCTGTCTGGCTCTAGACAGCGAAGTCGTAATGATATGCCTAAATCGACAAGGCTCGAGATCGCCTCACATAAATCAAGTGATACTGGCCATCCTTCATCTAGCGAAGAAGAAGAGATCGCACTTGTCAGCAGTCCACCTTCAAGGAGTACGCAATGTGACAGCGGACGGTCTATCTAGGGTCAACCCGATAGAGTCAGAATGGTCTCTAGACGCAAGATCATTCTCTTTCATATTACGCAAAGTTCCAGGACTGCAGATAGACCTCTTCGCAACGAGCGACAATAAGAAGCTACCCAAGTATGTAGCCCCGTACGAGGATCCTCTAGCGGAAGCGATAGATGCAATGTCCATAGATTGGAACAGATGGTCCAAGATCTACCTTTTCCCTCCAACCAACCTTCTGCTGAAAGTCCTTGACAAACTGAGATCCTTTCAGGGGACAGCAGCAATAGTGGCCCACAAGTGGCCCAACAGTGTTTGGTTCCCTCTGACAACGAAACTACGCCTGAAGCTGATCCCGTTGCCGGATCCAGTTCTGACTCAGCAAGTGCAGAAATTGACTGTCTCAGCTTCATCAACGAAAACCCAGAACCTTCATCTCATGATTTTCTCGCCCTAGCGGTCAAGAAACGGTTCGGGATATCTAGAGATAGTATTAACTTCTTAGAAGAATACGAGTAAAAGTTCTTCACTTAGCATCAACCCTGAACAGATTGCTCGCTGAAAGACTGGACTCATAAGGTGATATTCTTATTTGCACTAGCCTCAGGAGCCAGAGTAAGCGAAATAGTGGCCCTCTCGAGGGATGATGGCCAAATTCAGTTCACAGACTGCGGAGAACTGAACCTCTTTCCGGACCCGACGTTTCTTGCCAAGAACGAGCTGCCCACTAAGAGGTGGGATCCCTGGAGAATCTGCCTTGTGAAGGAAGAAGCATCCCTCTGCCCAGAGGAATGCCTAAAGGTCTATCTTCATAGAACTTCAGACTTTAAGGGAGGTCAGCTTTTCAGGGGAGAGACTTCTGGTTCAACGTTATCCTTGAAACAGATAAGGGGGAAAATCACCTATTTCATACGCAGAGCGGATCCAGATAGTACACCCACAGGTCATGATCCAAGAAAAGTTGCCTCGTCTCTTAATTTCTTTCAGACGATGTCGTTTGAAAGCCTTTGCGCTTATACTGGATGGAAGTCATCCAGAGTTCTCTTCAAACACTACGCGAAGCAATTACAGGAAATATAATTTCATGTGGTGGCGGCAGGCAGTGTGATAAAACCTGCCGCTTGATTACTGCGAAGAACAGTGCACTATTTGGGACTCTTAGTGAAGAGTGTACATAATAGACTCTTAATGCATATCATGTTGAGTATTGTGTTTAATGATGACACTATAGACTGTTCTATCTACACAGGTGACATTAAGCATAATAGACTTACACAAGTGCCAGGCATTCTTACATGCACAGTTTTCCTAGTAACAACAGAATACATAGTGAAATTTTATATTTCCCTTTGAGTGGCTAAAGATTCCTTTTCAGGTGAAACTTATTTGAGTTCTGTTATTACTGTTTATACTTTTATGCAGAATTGTTCTGCGTAAAATGTAATTGAATACAACCATGATTTCTATTTTGTAATAAACAATAGAAGGAATCTTTGCATCTCTTTCGCCTCTAATATTCTAGATTAAGAATAAAGTCAGAGCATCCTTGATTCTTTTAATATTTAAGAAAATATTGGGGAACTAAGGTTAAGACTGTTCCAAGCAAACAGGTAAGAACTGATTGTACTGAACTGTTTATTTTACCGAACTAAGGTTTCCTACACTTATATAAACCTGTCTGTCTCTTTACAGCCAGACTCGGGAGGTATCAGTAACCTATACAGATCTATACTATCTAAGTACAAACTATGCTTTATGTATATGATGACACTAATATACAAACTGTTTGCTAGATTGTTCCTTGAACTCACAATCCTCGGGTTTTTTCCTAGAGTCTATCCAGACTCTTCCCTTTAGGGGGCAGGAAGAACTGACATAGTTTATGATCAGTTGATTGATGTATAACGGTAACATCAAGTGTCTCTAGGTCCAGGAGACCAAATAAGAGATATTTATCTCGAGATAAACGGCACTATTGAAAATCCACAGATACATTAATGCTCTGGTAAACTTCCATTAGGACGACATGGCCTGAGCCCAAAAAACGGATTTTGAAGCGAAGCGAAAAATCTATTTTTGGGTGAGGTAGCCATGTCGTCCTGATGGACCCACCCTCTTTTTGACAAAAGGGTAATGAATCCCTCCCTATGGTACTGTATCTGCAACACCTACAAAGCTACAAAGAATGGCTTGGTGGCGCTGCACGGTGGCGATTTGGCGCACTATTTACAGTACAGTAGGAGTGTCGCCTTTTTAACGACTCTCCTATATTCTTGCCACTTTTCCCCCTCGAAGCGGAAACGCTATTAGGGGTGTCGATAGCTATGAGACGTGTTAAGAATATGTCCTCTGATATTACGCGATATCCGTTGTTAAGGGATATTCGCTCCAGGAGTTGGAATTCTGGATATCTTTGGTAAATTGTCTGGGATATATCACTGTAGTCAAATATACCTAGGAAGCTACTAATGAAGGAACTTCCATCAGGACGACATGGCTACCTCACCCAAAAATAGATTTTTCCCTTCGCTTCAAAATCCGTTTTTTACGTATTCACAGGAGTAATCAATTACTGTCAATCAAACATTAGGTTTAAGATAAAGATCCATTGAAATTGACCTTCGCCTAAATGACAGTAGAAAATTAAGTAAAATTTTGAAGTAAGTACAGTGAAAAAAATTTAAAAGATAATTTTAGATTGATATTCTCTGACATGACAGTAGAAAACTAAGTAAAATATTAATTTAAGTACAGAGAAGAGAATTGCAGCAAAAGAAAACTTTATCCTATATTCATAACATAAAAAACAATTATTAAAAAATAAAGGATTTCTTAAAAAGAACATTACTTCATTGATGAGTCCAAGTTAGAAATTAATTCAGATTTGAGTAAAGAACCTAAATATAGAAAAAAAAATCTTCGAAGAATCGAAAAAAATAACACTATGAAATGACTTATTTTTAATAAAATTGATAACAATTTTATTTCCACATTTCCGTGGTAGACTGATATTACCATATATTTTCAACCGAAAATATCATTCTTGATACATGATTTATGCTAATGTGTGTGTTAAGCATAATTCCTATTTTTCATGAAAATGAACAGTGAGAAGAGAGTATTTTCAGTTTTTCATTTGTTTTCATATTTGCTGTCAATTGGATTTGACATTGCATCATTGCATTATGCAATTGAAGATGTTTTGCTGTCATTAGTTACGTATATGTCAATACATCATATATATCCCAGACCCTTATAATTCATTGAAATAACATATCTAATATCATGTTTATTTTGATTTGGTGAAATTTCAAGTACACCAGTGGTAAGTAATTTAAATGAGCCTTAAGTACTTACTCGAAAATAAAAAAGTCATCATGCATAATATCATCGGTGTCATTCTCCCAAATTGTCTTAAAACCTGAAATAAAAAATTTCTAAATATTTCATGTCCTCTCTTATGAATTATTGATTAATTATGATCTGTATGTCTGGCTCTCATAATTGTAAATTTTATATATCAGCTTATTCCTTCTATTGTGATTTACCTCAATGCCTACTAATTTTCAATTTATCCATATAGCCAGACAGTGTTGTAATCCATTTCTCAGAAGTTAATATCTCAAACCAGATTTCTGAAGAAAAAACAATTACAAATACCATTCAGGAAATACTGTATGAGGGTAAATTCCGAAGGAAAGAATCTAATTTTTTGGTATTCTGCCTTCTAGCCTTGGAATAGTCATAACGCTTCCGTAAATCTCTCTCTCTCTCTCTCTCTCTCTCTCTCTCTCTCTCTCTCTCTCTCTATATATATATATATATATATATATATATATATATATATATATATATATATATATATATATATATAGTAGATAGTAGGTTGGTCAGGGCACCAGCCGCCCGTTGAGATATTACCGCTAGAGAGTTATGGAGTCCTTTGCCTGGCCAGACAGTACTACGTTGGATCTTTCTCTCTGGTTACGGTTCTTTTCCTTTGCCTACACAGACACCGAATAGTCTGGCCTATTCTTTACAGATTCTCTTCTGTCCTCATACACCTGACAACACTGAAATTACCAAACAATTCTTCTTCTCCCAAGGGGTTAACTACTACACTGTAATTGTTCTGTGGCTACTTTCCTCTTCGTAAGGGTAGAAGAGGCTCTTTAGCTATAGTAACCAGCTCTTCTAGGAGAGGGACACTCCAAAATCAAACCATTGTTTTCTAGTTTTGGGTAGTGCCATAGCGTCTGTACCATGGTCTTCCACTATCTTGGGTTAGAGTTCTCTTGCTTGAGGGTACACTCGGGCACACTTTTCTATCTAGTTTCTCTTCCTCTTATTTTGTTAAAGATTTTATAGTTTATATAGGCAATATTTATTTTAATGTTTTTACAGTTCTTAGAATATTTCATTTTCTTTGTTTCCTTTCCTCACTGGGCTATTTTTCCCTGTTGGGGCCCCTGGGCTTATAGCATCCTGCTTTTCCAACTAAGGTTGTAGCTTAGCATTTAATAATAATAATAATATATATCTATATATATACATATATATATATATATATATATATATATATATATATATATATATATATATACATGTATATATATATATATATATATATATATATATATATATATATGTGTGTGTGTGTGTGTGTATGAACAGTATAATAACATAAGATTTTCTCTTAAGATTTATAGCGTGACACTTTCAGGGCAGTTATCTAAGGAGAGGGTAATTTCTTTCAGAGCCCAATAATTCTTCACACATAATAGGCAATTTATTTACTAAATATAAATCTTGCAGAATAATGGTTTGTTAATCAATACACCTCTATGGTATTGTTAAGAGTAGGTCTATTATCATTTCCTTTATGGGATACTGTGATTTATATTTGCCATAAATTGTTCCCGTACGCTGCAGGTCCCTCGTCCGCCTAAAGTTTCAACGCCAGCTTCGCTTATATCGTGAAATCATATTCAGGGGTAAGAAATAACTCCTTTCCGGGCTTGTGTTATTGACAATGGCCATATTTCCTGATAATATTTTGGGTAAATGTAACACGCACACACAGACAAAAATAACATCAATAAATGAAGCAGATAACTACCGACGTTCCAATTGTCTATTAGTGAAGTTTAATAATAAAGGCATCAAAACCCTATCGCTAAAATGATAGAGGCTATTGTATTGCGATGATTTTGTACATTTTAGCATAAATATTTGGAATTGCTATTCAAAGTATTTTTATATTCTAATGATAAATCGAAAGATGAAATAATAAGGATAGGAATAGATCTTAGGATGTTTGCAATAGAAATAAGTTCATACATTCTATTCTTGAACGTGTAGATTTCCTTCAATCTCTCGGTTTGGGAATTGTGTTTGTTTATAGAGTACTTACAACACTAAGTTTCTATCATAAAACCACCACAATAAAGCAATATCTCAAGTAGACATCATTCGATTAATAGAAACCCATTGGCATTTTCTTTACTTAAGCTGAAAAAAATATATAAGGGCAAATGAAAAATTCTACTATAATTAATTAATATTTTGGTATTTAATTTCTCTCTCTCTCTCTCTCTCTCTCTCTCTCTCTCTCTCTCTCTCTCTCTCTCTCTCTCTCTCTCTCTCTCTCTCTCTCTGAGGGAGAAATATGGGATTACCTATAATTAGCTGTTAAGATTTATGATGTCCTACTTGTAAGACATATATGAATGGGTTAAGATGCCTCAAATAAAAACGCCATCTAATTCCCCCCTTAGAAAAAGAAGTTTATGTAGCATATGTAAATCTTAGAGAAAGGTGACGTTCCCAAGTGTTAATCAAGATACAACCATATCATATCTTTTACACGGAAAAGTATATCATCATTTCAATAATTGGATGGTATGATTTATAACTGAAGCTTTATGAGAATGGAAGGTTTTTCCATATAAATCCCATTTACCTCCAACATTGATGATGCAGGAGGATTGTGTTTTAATCCGCTTTATCAGAAATGTTCCTGCCTAGCATTCACCGGACTGGGGTTCAAGTCCCGCTCAAATTTAATAGTTTCTTGTAATGTCTGCAACATCACCATCTTTGTGAAGTAAGGAGCTATGGTTTTGGAGAGCTTATAGGGGTTTCCTGCTGATTCATCAACAGCCATTGCCTGGCCCTCCGTGGTCCTACCTTCAGTGGAGACCTTAGGCGCAGATCACATGTATATATGGTCAGTCTCTAGGGCACTGTCCTGCTTGTTAGGGCATTCACTCTTTCCTGCTTCTACCATTCATGATCGGCCTTTAAACCTTTACGGTTTATTTTTTATTGCTTAACTGTTTGTTTGGTAAGAGAATTTCATAAGATTGCAAAAATATCTTATGTTAACACTTTTTAGTTAGATCCTGTCTGAAAGCTTCATGAGACAATTCACTTTCACATGATATTAACCAAGTAAAAGATTAATTGCATGGATATTATATTTCTATCACTAATGCTAGAATTATTCTGTAGATTGATAAACACAGCCAGAGGATTTCCAGTTTAATTTTAAGGAAACATTCTTTACCATTGCCAAGTTTATATGATAATCATCACTTCAAATAAGTCATAATCCAATACACCTTAGAGATCAAAGTAATGATGAATATATTGATAAAGCTTTGCTAATCAAAGGTCAAAATTATAATCCTAGCCTCGGTAAACATTAACAAAAAATGGGTAAAAAGTATACAAAGGCTAAGTAGCGATAACAAGAAATATCTGTCTCCAGTTTTATAAATTTCTAAAAGCACTCGGTGCCCGAATTTTAGAGTTAGATAATACGTTAATTACATGTATATTCCTTGTTTGTTTGTTTTTTATTTCATAAAATGGCAGTGACGTAAAAGCATATTTATCTTGATTGTAATCTACTAGAGAATTGATGAACCACTTTTTCGATGATGAATGCAGTCTGTTTTTTGTATAGATTGGACGTCTGTTTGTTCATGATTTTGTGCGTATATATGAAAGAGAGAGAGAGAGAGAGAGAGAGAGCGCATCGTTATCTCAACATCATTCCACACAAAACAATCTGACCATATTACAATTCATTTTTCACGAAATATATCTCAATTATTGTATGTGTGTGTGTTTGCATTGGAGTATAATTGCATGTGTATATTTGCCTACTGAAAAACTAAATTCGCTTTTTATCCTCTATACATGATCAAGTTTAAATGAATGATGAATAATATATTACGTTTTATTCAGAAAGTAGATTTACAACTAATCAAGAGCTAGTTATCGTTTTTATCTTTATTTATTTTTACATTTATTTGCATAATACCAAGGTCACTTGATCGGCCTTAGTTCGTCTTTCATCCTTGTCTTTTTAATACTATTCTTAATGGGTCTAATGGTTATAAAGACTTTAAGAATTATTTGTTATATCATATGCATCAAAATACTTAGTTTCATTCAATAAAAACAATCTAGTATTTTATTTCCAATGTTAAAAGCACACAGTAAATGATTTATATCATTTGGAACAACTTATGACCT
>NC_090739.1:122267127-122282127 GCF_036898095.1 Palaemon carinicauda
CATAAAGGCAAACATGTACATTAGTAAACAGGAATAAAAATAGTACTACTTCTTATTATCGGTAAAACTAACATAACAGACAAACTACTGAAGGTATTAAATAAGAGTAAACGGAGATAACAATGACCAAACTGGAAAAAAAGGTACTTACTAGATTGTTCAATAATAAGCATATAAGTAATACTTGGGTAGCTCAAAATATTCTAACTTTTATTGTTGTGCGTCCATGCCTCCATGCATCCATATATATATATATATATATATATATATATATATATATATATATATATATATATATATATATATATATATATATATATATATATATGCATATGCATATATATGTATGAATATATTTATATTTATATATATATGTATATATATATATATATATATATATATTTATATATATTATATATCTATATCTACCTATATATATATATATATATATATATATATATATATATTTATATATATACATTATATATCTATATCTACCTATATAAATACACATATATATGCATACATATGTATATATATATATATATATATATATATATATATATATATATATATATATATATATATATATATATATATATATATATATGAATAATCTCTCGGAACGGGAAAACAATCATTGTAACCCATTTTCTCCACTTTTCTCATACGAGATTTTGTGGGTTAATTTCCCAAGCGTGTTGGAAGGGGAGTGGCCATTAATGTCCGTGGGAAAAAATGGTTTCTTATCCTTGTAACGTGAAATGATTTAATTTAAATATTATGGATTGGAGTAAAAGAACAGAGAAATGTTTGTTATTTTTTCGTAGAATTACATAAACAAAGTAATCATGCAACAATAAATAATATTAATCCTCCAATAACAAATCATCTACATGCATATTTTCTTAACCATACGTGGTATCAAGAACATTCGTTGAGGCTTATCAACAAAAAACGTATAATCATTATATTTTAATATATACAGTATATATATATATATATATATATATATATATATATATATATATATATATATATATATATATATACATATACAGTATATACATATACATATATATATATATATATATATATATATATATATATATATATATATATATATATATATATATATATATATATATGTATGTATGTATATATGTATATACAGTATATAAACTTTGGCACCGTCGTTCAATTAGTTCATTATGCATGTTTCATAAGATTTTTCATAACTCTGACCATCCTTTACATTCAGATCTCCCTGGACAATTCTATCCTGTTCGTAATACTAGGCAGGTAGTTAATTCTAATAGCCAGGCTTTTTCCCTCATGAGGCTCAATACTACACAGTATTCTAGAAGTTTTATTCCAGCTGTGACCAAGTTGTGGAATGATCTTCCTAATCGGGTAGTTGAATCAGTAGAACTTCAAAAGTTCAAAGTTGGAGCAAATGTTTTTATGTTGACCAGGCTGACATGAGTCTTTTTATAGTTTATATATGACATATCTGTTTTTTACTTTATTAATAGTTTATATAGGACATATCTGTTTTGACGTTGTAACTGTTCATAGAATGATATTTTGTTAATTTATTCTCATCATTTATTTATTTCCTCATTTCATTTCCTCACTGGGCTATTTTTCCTTATTGGAGCCCTTGGGCTTATAGCATCTTGCTTTTCCAACTAGGGTTGTAGCTTGGCTAGTAATAATAATAATATGTATATATATATATATATATATATATATATATATATATATATATATATATATATATATATTTATATATTTATATATTTATATATCTACATATATACATATATATATGTACATGTACATATATATTTATATTTATATATTTATATGTATATATAAATATATATATTATATATACTTTATATATATATATATATATATATATATATATATATATATATATATATATATATATATAATGTGTATGTGCGTGTGCGTGTGTGTGCGTTTGTGTTTTGCAGAATTACATAATACTTAAATCTTTCCCCCCATCAAATCTGTTCTAATACCCCAGTATAATTCCTAGGATTATAGCATGATTTCGATAAAACATATAAATTTACCAGCAGACGGAAATAAAATCCATATATATATATATATATATATATATATATATATATATATATATATATATATATATATATATATATATATATATATATATATATATATATTAAAACATTTCCATTGTACAGCAGTCGTGAAGGTTTTATACGTTCTTGTTCCAAGGGCTGAGACAGTCTCAAACTATAATCCCACGTTTGGCGAGGTTTGCCTCATAATAGACGCTGTAAAGGAATCTTTCCTCTCCTTTCTTTGAACTTTAAGAAACCTTAAGGTCTTTTTATGGTATTCCCAGCGCATCCTGAGGATGCTAGACACGAGCTTTGTGGCCCTTCTCTTCAGTCTGCGAAGAAATGTAATTCTTATAAGTATTTATATGACTGTTATTTCTTCAGCATGACTTGATTACGTTGTCCCTGTTCTTTTGTATTTTCCTTATAATCCAGTTTACTATAAATTTTATTTTTTCTTGTATTTTCTTCGTATTCCTGATTGGGCTTCACCCTAGAAAGACAATCTCCTCACCAGTATGTTTTAAAGTAAATTAATTTCTTGTTTTGAAATAAGAAATTTAAGAAAATGTTAAATGAAAGGTAGAATCAAGGGAAGATATTAATGAAAACTTTTTAATTCTAACTGCACTGTTTACAGGCACCATACGACAGAAATGTACACATATATACACTACATAGACTCACATACGTTAGCAAATATAAGAAAAATGTAAAAAAAAAAAAAAAAAATAGCCAAACTAACTGGGAGCTTAAAAGCAGCAAAGAAAGAAATTGAAACTCTCCAATCTCTTCAGAGTTGGCTATTTTAAGCAACTCTTGCCAGGGTTCTCCCCTCCCCCCCCCCCCCTATTATCTACAGCCATTCTCAACCAGATACATAATTTCCAATTCTTCTTCTTCTCAACTTGTCTGAGTTCTAGAACTCCTCTTCCTGCACTTATCTCACACTTCGACACTCTTCGCTTCTTCTTTTGGCCTGATGTCGAGTATTTGCTTCTTTCATGTTGTACTTGAAGGAGTCCTAAACGTCTGCCTCTTGTCCTTCAAGTGAATATTTTCTTTCTTGAGGTTTTATTTTCGGATAAGAGCATGAAAGAAAAATTCTTTTTCATCTTATATATTTTTCATTTACATACACCTCATAATATATCTTTTTTTTTTTTTCAAGTGAGTAGTCTTCGATGCTATTTATCCTCTTAAAGATTACTTAAAGAGATCTCCTTCTTCAAATGGATAGCGAATTTGATATTGAATAAAGAAACCTTTTGAATTATGCTATTTCCATAAATAGTCAATATAGCATTTCCTGATTAACTGTACATGAAATTAACAAAGCAATTGTTATTACCCTCTATAAATCCGTATTTTCTCATTAATGAAATCCACCATTAGATAAAAATCAAAGAATATTTAGCAAATAATTTATACGTTACTGTTCTAAGATTTCTTCAATACTATTTTATGATTGTCCTCCTTAACCATTGATTTTCAATCTGGGCACCCTCGCCACGAAGGGGACCATGACAAGAATTTATGGGGGCTATGGCAGACTGCTTCATTGTACATTTGAAATTACTGTTAGAGATCAGAGTTAATATAAGATGCAGCACTGTGTTCTGCCATAAAAAGTCATCCACAGAGTGAAATTAAACTATCTTAGGCTTCCCACTTATGTTACGTAGAGGTTGACTGAACTTTTTCCTAAGCAATTCAAATTCCTTATCAAGTTTATAATTAATTTTAATCTTATAAAGCAAAGCTGTTTTCTTCATGAATAATTTTATTTATCTACTTATCTTAACATTTTTACCTCTGATTTTTATGGGGGTGTTGGGGATGCAAAATTTTAGAAACAAGTTAAGGGGCTATACGAACGTTGAAAAATCATGAACGGAGAGATAAAACGAAAATGACATTTTTATTAGATAAACGGCCCATCATAATTGTCAATTTTTAACCACCAATTATTATTATTATTATTATCATTATTATTATTATTATTATTATTATTATTATTATTATTATTATTATTATTATTATTATTATTATTATTATTATTATTATTATTATTATTGTTGTTGTTGTTGTTGTTGTAATTATCATCAATGCTTTCAACACTGTTATTTATGAAGAAAATAGTACAGTCAAAAGAGAAAACTCGTAAGGTGACCCAGAAAATTCCATTACCCACCGGAAACATCAGAAGGTATTTTATCAGACAAACTTATATAACTTTTTCTAGAGATTAAAAGCTTCTCTCGGCTAAAGTATTATTTTGCCGATCTGAGGAAGGAGAAAAGAGGGGAGGATTCATAGTTGTAATAGAAAAAGAGAAGACACCTCGAGGAAAAAGAGTCGGAAACCCTTAGGTTCATTCTGTTTTTCATAATGATGACATCCCACACTGGGATTTTTTTTAACAACTATGCAGAAGGTAGGATTTTCCTTCTTGGTTCACAGAAGGAAAGTTTTTTCCTAATAACTTCACAGACAGTGGGATTTTCTAACCAACTTCACAGAAGAAAAGATTTTTTCCTTGAAACTTGACAGACAGTGAGATTTTCTTACTAACATCACAGAAAGAATGGTTTTCCTTGTAATTTTGCGGACAATGGGCTTTTCTTACCAACTTCAGAGAAGTAAGGTTTTCCCTTAACTTCACAGAAGGTGGGATTTTCTTACCAACTTCGGAGAAGTAAGGTTTTCTTATAACTTCACAGAAGGTGGGATTTTCCTTGTAACTTCACAGATGGTGGGATTTTCCTAGCAACTTCACGAAAAGGTGGGATTTCTTACCAGCTTCACATAACTAGTTTAACAGCAGATGGTATTTTCCTCGTAACTTCACAGAAAGTGGGATTTTCTTACAAATTTAACAGACGGTAGGATTTTCCTAGTTCTTTACAAAAGGTGTCATTTTCCTATATACTTCACAAAAGGTGGGATTTTCTTAGTAACTTCAAAAAAGGAGAAATCTTTAGTAACTTGACAGAAAGGGAGATTTTCGTACTAACTTCACAGAAGGTGGGATATTTTTGAGTAACTTCCTAATATGTGCAATTTTACTAGTGACTTCACAAATGGTGGGATTATGCTAGTGACTTCACAAAAGGTGGGATTATGCTAGTGACTTCACAAAAGGTGGGGTTATTCTAGTGACTTCACAAAAGGTGGGATTATGCTAGTGACTTCACAAAAGGTGGGGTTATTCTAGTGACTTCACAAAAGGTGGGATTATGCTAGTGACTTCACAAAAGGTGGGATTTTGATAGTGACTTCACAAAAGGTGGGATTTTGCTAGTGACTTCACAAAAGGTGGGATTTTGCTAGTGACTTCACAGAAGGTGGGATTTTCCTAGTGACTTCACAAATGGTGGGGTTATTCTAGTGACTTCACAAAAGGTGGGATTATGCTAGTGACTTCACAAAAGATGGGGTTATTCTAGTGACTTCACAAAAGGTGGGATTATGCTAGTGACTTCACAAAAGGTGGGATTTTGCTAGTGACTTCACAAAAGGTGGGATTTTGCTAGTGACTTCACAAAAGGTGGGATTTTGCTAGTGACTTCACAGAAGGTGGGATTTTCCTAGTGACTTCACAAAAGGTGGGATTTTGCTAGTGACTTCACAGAAGGTGGGATTTTGCTAGTGACTTCACAAAAGGTGGGATTTTGCTAGTGACTTCACAAAAGGTGGGATTTTGCTAGTGACTTCACAAAAGGTGGGATTTTGCTAGTGACTTCACAAAAGGTGGGATTTTGCTAGTGACTTCACAAAAGGTGGGATTTTGCTAGTGACTTCACAGAAGGTGGGATTTTGCTAGTTACTTCATAAAAAGTGGGATTTTGCTAGTGACTTCACAAAAGGTAGGATTTTGCTAATGACTTCACAAAAGGTGGGATTTTGCAGGTGAATTCACAAAAGGTGGAATTTTGCTAGAAACTTCACAAAAGGTGGAATTTTGCTAGTAACTTCACAAAAGGTGGAATTTTGCTTGTAACTTCACAGAAGGTAGGATTTTGCTAGCGAATTCACAAAACGTGGTATTTAGCGAGTGACTTCACATAAGGTAGGATTATGCTAGTGACTTCACAAAAGCTGGGATTTTGCTAGTGACTTCATAAAAGGTGGGATTTTGATAGCGACTTTACAGGAGGTGGAATTATCTTAGTAATTTTGACAGAATGTGGTGATTTTCCACCTAAAATATCTCCAGAAATATTTCCGCGACTTCCTTTATGTGTTGGGTTCATCAATCACCTGAGGGGAGAATTCCATGAGATTTATTTGCTCAGATTTGGCTTTTCCTTTTCTTATATCAACAAACCTTTAAGTGGCATTAAGAAAAAAAAATAACAGGCCAATTAGGATGTTAAATTAAGTGATACCGTATGAAAGACAGGACAAAAGTGTGTGATAAATAAAAAAGAAAAAAGTATAATACTCGTTTTAAATCTTTGCGTTAGGAGGAATAAAAGGGGGTGATGAAACAATGAAAAAATCAGGAAAAAACTAAAATGAGAAAATGTGACTTGTGAGAAAGAGAGATGAAGTGGAAATAATTTTTGGAGATAAGATATAAAATAGTAAGGAAAAGGAGAAAAAGTCCGAGAAGTTGAAAATATAGATAAGAATACGAGAATCCGGACAGTAATAGAGAAATAAGGACTGACTTCGATGAGTAACTGAAAAGGATATCACCTCCAGGAACTGAATAACAAGAGGAAAAGAGGAAACAATAAATCAGGGGATAAAAGAATAAATCTGGTATTTGTATGAGTGAGCGAAGTGAGGAGAGGCTTAAAAAGGATATATGCACACACACACACACACACACACACACACACACACATATATATATATATATATCTATATATATATATATATATATATATATATATATATATATATATATATATATATATTATACATACATACATACATTACGCACATATACAGTATATATGTAAATGTGTGTATATGTATGTATATATATATATATATATATATATATATATATATATATATATATGTATATATATATATATATATATATATATATTATATATATATATATATATATATATGTTTGTATGCATATATATATATATATATATATATATATATATATATATATATATATATATATATATATATGTTTGTATGCATGTATGTATGTATATATATATATATATATATATATATATATATATATATATATATATATATATATATGCATGTATGTATATATATGTATATACATATGTATGTATGTATGTATGTATATATATATATATATATATATATATATATATATATATATATATATATATATGTATGTATATATGTATATATATAGGCTATGTATGTATGTATGTATATATATTTAGACATGTTTTTCATATTCAAATACGCTATATATTTTGATAACTTAATGTCTGGATTCTCTTACCGACCTAAGGATCAGAGTCCTAAGGCGAAACTACTCAAAAACAATAGCTTTTAGCCGGCCAAGGTATGGAACCCTGGCCCACGAAGCTGGCATGATGCTAACAATACCATTAGCCACGTGGCTAAAAGGTTTCGTCACTGTCATGCCAGCTCCATGGACCAGGGTTCGATTCCCTGGGCGGCCGCAAGCTATTGTATTTGAGTGGTTTCACCTTTGAACTCTGATCTTGAGAGCGGTAAGAAAATCCAGACATTAAGGTATTAGAATATATGGCTTATTTGAATATATATATATAATATATATATATATATATATATATATATATATATATATATATATATATATATATATATATATATATATATATATATATATATATATATATATATATATATATGAAGTACTTGAAATGCGGTGACGGATGATATTTACGGTAATCGGATGAACCAGTTCAGTGAGAGAAGTAAGAAGAGGAAGAACTAGAAAAAAAACTTAGAAGAGTGAAATGAGAAGGAAGTGAAAACACACCACCAAAATGAAGAAAACTCAGCGGCAATTGAATGTTTTTGTAGGGGAAGCGAGCAATTTTAAATCCATCACACGCCGTGAAAGAAAAAAAAAAAAGTCATATGTCAGACATTCCAAGAAAACGAAGACTTGTCCAATACCAGCTAAAGTCTGTGGAATATGTTCTTTGAAGTCATAACATCATATGCAGACCCCATTAGCATAAATCATGACTTGTCGACACAAAAGCCCAGGCAAAGAGACGATGAGGTAATACACTTGGGTGGAATATCTTTATTATGATTATTATTATTATCATCGTTTGGGTCTTTTATCTCTCTTCCAGAACTTTTATGGTGGCTTGGGGATGATACAGGAGATCTTTTTTATCGCCTCGCATAACTCTGGGGCTCTTTACGTCCTCACAGGGTACTGAGGAATATGAAGTCCGTCTTTTGTTAAAGTGGATGTTATGCTTCTCAGGTGCTGTGCATTTGTTTGTTTCGATGCATTGCTGATGAGCAAACGCACTACAATAATTGATGTATTCTGTATACTGATGGTGTTGATACTAGTTTCCTTTAAATTATTTTGTCTTTCACTAAAATCATTAGGATTTATGATCTCTTTCCCTTGAAAATCTGCATTATCTTTTAATGTAGAATTCCTTTTGAGGGATTATTCCTCAAATATAAGGAAAAAATACCCAAGGAAATCGATTAGAAACAAATGTCTCAGGAAACCTGGGCGAATTTTAAAATACATCTATTAGTTTTTATTAGTGAAGAGCTACGCCTATGGAAAATATACTGTACGACAGAATAATTTGCTATTATTACTACTACTACTACTACTACTACCAATAATAATAATAATAATAATAATAATAATAATAATAATAGTAGTAGTAGTAGTAGTAGTAGTAGTAGTAGTAGTAGTAGTAGTAGTAGTAGTAGTGATGTTGATAATAATAATAGATTATAATAATAATAAGAAAAACAGCATGAAGGGATTGATTGATTGATGTGATGTTTTCTGGCATCCTGACATCGAAGGTCATTGACGCCGAGCATGTAAGGAACTCACCTGATCCAAGAAAACTTGCTTTTGATAGAATAAAGAAAGTAATAGATCTGTACGTTTGTCTCTCCATATCTCTTAACTAATTGTTTGGTTGCTTTCCTGTACATAATATGCTCATCTTTCCTCTACGGTTAATTTAATTTCTACATACGTTATGGTTTTTATACAACAAAAAGTCAATTCAGTGAGTAATCAGTAGCCATTATCTGTTCTTTCTTGATCATGACTTATACATAGACGAGGTTTGGTTAGGTAATCATGTCTCTAGGATAGAGTACGAAAGGGAAATTGATTGATTGGTTTTGCCAGAAAACTAAAAATTAATAAAAATTGGGCAAGGGTGAAAGTTAGAGATCAAAATCCACTCATAACACTGTTGTGCAGAGTTGGGTCCAACTCATGTACTCTCGTGACCTATGTTACTTGGATAGTTTTCTTTTTCCAATTAGGGTGGATCCCGTTGTCTTACAAATCTCAATATTCTGGGTATAAAGCTGTAAACATTTCATATCATGAAGAACTTTATTGTGGAAAAACGAGGGAGAAGTGGGCTTTAATAGTGATACTCGCACATACCCCCCTTAGAGTATGTAATCACAATATATAGAATAAACATTTATATATATATATATATATATATATATATATATATATATATATATATATATATATATATATATATTTGTGTGTGTGTGTGTGCGTGTATGTATGTATATATATACATATATCTGTATGTGTGTTAGTATTGACGGACAAAGAACATCGTCCTCTGGAGAGATTTATTATAGACCACTTTAATAAAACTGTGATTAAAAACTACAATGATAACTTTGCCCTCAGCGTCATTAATATGAACGCCAAGATGACACTATAAACTAATCCGAAAGTTAAAAGATCGTTGCATTTCACTATTCATTACAAAAGAGGCCACTCCAATGTCTGCCACTGACGCCGGAAGAGCAAAGTGTGGCCATTCCCCGCCGGAAAAGAATGCTTAAAAGTGGCCACTGCATGTAACGACCATCAATATCATACCAGATGGCTTCGAAATCAACGGCTTACTCCCGATAAGGTGCTTCAGGTGTTGAGATATGTAAGCAGATGGCGGCTAAGCTGTACTGAGAGGGCCATTTGAGATCTCTGGGTCACTGTGCTCTTCGGGAACGTTCCCTGTATGTCGTATAATCAGAAGAATATAGGTGTTGAGATACGACGAAAGGAATGTTTATTGCGAGGGACATCGGTGGTGTTTGTTGATGGAGGACACCTTGTAAAGGTGTTGTGTAAGTTTTGTGGTGCATAAATCTTTTCTCGCAGATCGTGCACTGGTACTGGTGATTAGAATTCCTCTTAAAAGAAAACCATCCGAGACTTTTAGATCGTTTAAATGTTAATTTTAGTTCTAATATGAAATAAAAGTCCCGTTTACATTTATGATATTGATGTTAAACCTTAATTGGAAGAATGCTCTGTAGAAATCCTTACCAAACACCTTTAAATATATTCTACCTAATAACTTCTTTTAGCAATCATCATTATTAGAACATTCAGAAGTTTATATTTTAACTTACCCTGATAATACTTATCTACCCGTTTACCTTATCCGTTTCCCAAATTGATGCATATTCGAATGGCAATGTTATCATTAAGTCAAAGTAAAAGTCTTCAATACAATTTCTACTTTTCCTTGGTTAAACCAAAATCTATTCTAATCTAGCGAACTGAATTTGGCATCTCATTTTCTTCTGTCATAATTTAATTTCAGAGAATGTATTAAAACTATTCTTATTACATTCATTATCTAAATTTCATCTAGTTTTTAAATGTCCTTTAACTTTGATATAGAAAAAAATATTTGCATTCAGAAGTGAAGTTCTGACCCTTTTAGTCTAAACTGTACCAACCATGTGTCACACAATTGTACATAATTATTTTGTATATATTATGCTTGTATCTGCGCTCTTCCCTCGCACTAAAATGAACCTGAATGATCATGTCTCCGGTTTTGCTCTGTAACATTGTCTCTCGAACAGGTTATGTCCTGTTGCCTTGAGGTTTTGTATATAAAGGAGAGTGTTCCTTAATAAACAACTCAGTTGATTGCATCCTGTCTTTGAGTTCACAACCCTCTCTCGGCCGTCACATTGGCGACCCCGGAAGTCGACTCGCTCCCACCGCCTTCCACCCCCACCCCCTCGCCCCTTCATCGTTGGTACTATGGTGAACTCTACGACAGTTGATGCTGCGGCCGCTCCATTCAAACTTTCATCGTTTGCCAGCGGAGAGGCGTTTGCGTGGTTTCAGCGCGCAGAAGTCCAGTTTCGTATCAGGGGCGTGACTCGCTCAACCACCAAAGCGGATTATGTTCTCGCGGCGATACCCGAGGACACCTTCCCAGAAATATCCGACTGGCTTTGTGAACAAGGAGACACCCCAATAGCATATGACGCCCTCAAAACATACCTTCTGCAGCAGTACTCGCCGTCGCCAGCCGCCCGTATAGCAAAGCTTTTTCAGCTCCCCCAACAACCGTTGGGGGACCAAAGGGCTTCGCTTGCCCTCAGGGAAATGACCAGTATCGCTCGCCTTAAACCTGCCCAGACGGCTCTCCTCGTGAGGTGAACCTACTTCGTGCCCTTTGGATACGCCGTTTACACGAACCTGTACGCGCTGCCATACCCGATGTCGATAGTTTACCCATAAAGGACTGGATGACCAAAGCCGACGCCCTTATGGACAGCCACTTCAAGACCTCCATCAACGCCTCCACCCCTGACGACGAGGATGCCTATTCAATGTCAACCGAAGCTGACATGAATGCCGTAGGACATACACGCCTACCCCGTGACGTGCCGAAGCGGCGACAAAGCCGCCCACCACCCACCAATCGCTCGCGCCCCAACGAACGACTTCTACAGCCACTTACTACCTCCCATCCGCCGCAGTTTTGCTACTACCACTTCAGATTCGAGGCAACCGCGAAGAAATGTGCCAAGGATTGTCAGTGGCCAAAAAACGTAAAAGTAGGCAATCACTTGTAGCGGTGGCCTCCCGTGTTTCTAATCTTTTCTTTTTACAGGATGCAGGAACGGGCGTGCGATTTTTGGTAGACACGGGTGCTTGTCGTTCTCTTTTGCCAAGGAAACTCTTCAAGACACGACGTAGTCTGTCTACATCTGCCGACGTCCGCTTGGTAGCTGCCAACGGATCTGCGATACCCACCTACGGTTACGAGAACCTCACATTATCGTTCGGAAACGGTAAATTCAATTGGAAGTTTCTCGTTGCTGACGTCACAATGCCAATCCTCGGTGTGGATTTCCTCTCTCATTTCCACCTTCTGGTCGATGTTGCCCACCGACGATTGGTCAACGCAGACTCGTACTTGTCGACACCTCTTCAACCCGCCCCCTCTAACCTCGCTCTCCACATCAGCACACCCACGGATGCCTACGCCCACCTCCTCATGTCGTACCCGGAAGTTTTCCGTCCAGAACTGTTCCTGCCAAGCACGGTATTTATCACCATATCAAGACGACGGGACCCCCAGTCTTCGCAAAATTCAGACGTCTGGCACCGGAACGATTGGCAGCCGCCAAACAGACGTTCGCCGAAATGGAGGAAATGGGCCTTTGCCAAAAGGCCTCCAGCCCATGGTCGTCACCCTTACACATCATTCCGAAGAAAGACGGCTCCCTCCGTCCATGCGGGGATTACAGGCGCCTGAACATGCAAACAGAACCGGATCACTACCCCCTCCCAAACATTGCCGACGTGACCTCCTACCTGCATAAAGCGAAGGTTTTCTCTACGCTCGACCTCCTGAAGGTGTATTATCAGGTGCCTATGAACCCAGAAGACATCCCCAAGACTGCCATCACCACTCCATTTGGTACATACACCTTCAATTACTACTGTTTTGGCCTTCGTAATGCTGGGGCAACGTTTCAACGTCTCATGGATGGCATCTTAGGGGACCTCCCTTTCTGTGTATGTTATGTGGAATGACATACTTGTGTTCTCCTCCTCAAAAGAGGAACACCTCCGTCACCTGCGCATCGTGCTCGACCGCCTGCAACAAAATGGCCTTGTAGTCCGGTACGACAAGTGTACCTTTGGCGCCAACGAAGTGTCGTTCTTAGGGAACCGTATCACTCCTGAAGGAGTCCATCCCCTCCCTGAGAAGGTAGCAGCCGTTCAGAACTTCCCTGCGCCCTCAACTGTCAAAGCACTGCAGGAATTCTTGGGCATGATCAACTATTATTACCGTTTTCTGCCAGCCATTGCCGCCACTCTTGCTCCCCTCTACGCCTCCCTCAAGGGCAAGCCAAAGGACCTGAAGTGGGGTCCCCTTCAAGAAGCAGCCTTCTGCAATGCAAAGAACGCCCTATCAACTGCTGCGGCTCTCTCACTTTTCCTATCCCACACGCCCCTCTCCTTCTCTCCACCGATGCCAGCGATGTCGCTATTGGTGCAGTACTCGAGCAGGTGGTCAAAGGCTCGCCCCGCCCATTGGCCTTCTTCAGCAGAAAACTGTCCAAGGCAGAATCAGGTTATTCTACCTTCGATCGAGAATTGCTGGCGGTGCACTTGGCTGTCCGTCACTTTCGCCATTTCTTAGAAGGTACGCCCTTCGTCATTCGCACAGACCACATGCCTCTGGTGCACGCCTTCACTCAACAGTCTGACGCCTGGTCCGCCCGTCAACGCCGACCTCTCTCCGCTGTGGCTGAATACAATTGCACCCTCCAATACGTCCCTGGGAAAATTAATCCCGTTGCCGATGCCCTGTCAAGAAACACGTTGGTTGCCGTTCAACTGGGATTGGATTACAACGCCCTGGCTGAAGCCCAACGACAGGATCCAGAGTATCAAGCTTGTAGGACATCCTGCACGTCCTTCCGTTGGGAAGACTTTCCCCTCGAAGACTCCAATACCACCCTCCTCTGTGACGTCAGTACTGGTAGACCGCGACCTTGGGTTCCTGCTCCCATGCGCCGACATGTGTTTGATTTCATTCAAGGCCTTTCACATCAGTCGTGCCGTTCTACTGCACAGCTGCTGAAGGTAAAGTTCATTTGGCACGGCATTTCTAAGGATGCTAAAGATTGGGTCCGTGCCTGTACTTCTTGCCAAACTTCCAAAGTACATTGACACACGGATTCAGGAGTGGGCACCTTTCCTCAACCTCAGCGTTGTTTCGCACACATTCACGTCAACGTTGTAGGCCCCCTACCCACATCACAAGGAAATCGTTACCTGTTTACCGTCATCGACCGCTCCACTCGTTGGCCTGAAGCCATTCCCATGGAAACTGCAACGTCCGCCTCATGTACATCTGCCTTACTCTCTGGATGGATTTCAAGATTCGGTATCCCTGAGCATATTACTTCTGACAGGGGAACCACTTTCACCTCTCAATTGTGGACGTCATTAGCGAATCTCCTGGGCATCACCCTACATCAGACAACGGCCTACAACCCCGCTGCCAATGGAATGGTTGAACGTTTTCATCGCACCCTCAAAGCAGCTTTGATGTCCCGCTGCAAGGATTGCAACTGGTTTACTCAGCTTCCCTGGGTCCTCCTGGGACTAAGGACCACTCCTAAAGACGCCCTCGACGTCTCTGCAGCTGAAAAGGGTGTATGGCGACCCGTTGGTCATCCCTGCCGAATTTTTTCCTTCTACAACCTCCTCCGACGATCTCCAGCGCATACGTCACGTCATGGGAAAATTTACTCCATCCCGCCAGACTTACAAGCCCCCAGCGAAGCATCACATACCAACGGACTTGCACTCTGCAACGCACGTCTTCCTGCGCAATGACACCAGCAAGCC
>NC_090739.1:122287127-122294627 GCF_036898095.1 Palaemon carinicauda
AAAGGTATAGAAATAGTTTGAAATAAGATGTCATTTTTTTCACATTAAAACAGCAAATATAAAAATTTATTAGGTTTATTTTTCTTTCCTATTCATTATTTTTTTCGTTTCCTTTTTGTTTCTCTTCATTATAAAGTTATAGAAATAGTTTGAAATAAGATATCATTTGTTTTCACATTAAAGCAGCAAATATAAAAATTTATTAGGTTTATTTTTCTTTCCTTTTCATTAATTTTTTCGTTTCCTTTTTGTTTCTCTTCATTATAAAGTTATAGAAATAGTTTGAAATAAGATATCTTTTTTTTTCACATTAAAACAGGAAATATAAAAATTTATTAGGTTTATTTTTCTTTCCTTTTCATTAATTTTTTCGTTTCCTTTTTGTTTCTCTTCATTATAAAGTTATAGAAATAGTTTGAAATAAGATATCATTTTTTTTTCACATTTAAAACAGCAAATATAAAAATTTATTAGGTTTATTTTTCTTTCCTTTTCATTAATTTTTTCGTTTCCTTTTTGTTTCTCTTCATTATAAAGTTATAGAAATAGTTTGAAATAAGATATCATTTTTTTTTCACATTAAAACAGCAAATATAAAAATTTATTAGGTTTATTTTTCTTTCCTTTTCATTAATTTTTTTGTTTCCTTTTTGTTTCTCTTCATTATAAATTCACGCCACTTCCCGCATCGTTCACTCCAGTTCACGCCAGTTCCCGCACTGTTCACTCCAGTTCACTCCAGTTCGCGCATCGTTCACGACTATTTCACGACTATTTTGTGCGTGCTAATGCGTGCCACAAACTTTAAACATTTCAAAGTTCTGGGCACGCATGGCACGCACTGGCACGCCAGTTCCAGCACTGTTCACGACATTTTCACGACTCGTTCACGCGAGTTCGCACATCAATGCGTGCCAGTGCGTGCCACGAATGCGTGCAAGTGTCAGGTACCCTTAACTCTGTTATGAGAACCAATTGCCTTTCTGAGAGTATCCTGTACAGGATTTCAGTTGATCCTGTAATGCTCCTGCAGTAGGCAACGCACATATAAATGAAGAAGGATGTTTGTGTAATTTTAAAGGTTTAAAGAGCACTCATGAAGGACAGAGGCAAGGGACAGTGACATTGCCCTATCATGCAGGACAGTGCCCTAGAGACTGATCATATTACATATGATCAGTGCCCAAGCCGCTTCTCCACCCAAGCTAGGACCAAGGACGGCCAGGCAATGACTGCTGATGACTCAGGATATAGACCAATAGGCTCCCAGGCTTCCCACTCCCCTACCCCCCTCCTGCTTTGCTTATAAGGATTGTTAGGTTGCAACGACCATAGGAGCTAACGAGCTTGAGCGGGACTCTAACCCCAGTGTGGTAATCACCAAGCAAAGACGCTACCAACAAGCCACCAAAACACTCATGTGGCACTTTGGGGGAGCTATAAATACCTGAGTTGTCACTTGGCTGTGAATAAAGTTAGTTGTTAAGGAGATGCCTTTTTTGCTTAGGCTCTTCCTCGACTACCGTCACAAAAAGTTCTGGGATAACACGTTCGAATTAAGAAAGACTTCCCAGGTTGCGTGAGTTCTTAAAACTATAAATAAATTTTACAAATGGAAAGAGTTTGCTCTGATATATATATATATATATATATATATATATATATATATATATATATATATATATATATATATATATATATATATATATATATATATATGTGTGTATATATATAATATATAAGTCTATAAATATATATGCACACATATATAATACAAGTGTATGTATATATATATATATATATATATATATATATATATATATATATATATATATATATATATATATATATATATATATATATATATAAATTTTAATTCTAATTTTCTTTCCACATGCTGTGCATGCAAAAATTAATAAATAGTAATCCCAAATCGTTTGAAAGGGAATCTCTTCCTCCCCAACCGCATACGCTGCTGATAAGAATACTTTTGGAATTCTATCACGAATTGTCTGAGATCTCCTCTGTCCGGAATTCCTGCAAAGCCACTTATGCCAAATGAGGCTCTCCACGGACCACGGACAAAGGGCCAGATTGTTGCGCTTCCGAAATGGTTTTGGGCCGAAGGATGATTCAGGTTAAGTGGAGTCTCAGGATGTCTTGACTCCTCCAGTCATGTTAAGGGGATGTTTCTTATCAAACCGCTGGCTGCTATGATAATGGAGATGCTTCATCATATGAAGGATGATTTGGTTATTTCATTTTTTTATTAAGAAATAAATAGGTCCTGAGAAAGGAAACGCAATTTTGTTGTGGGATTTCTAACTGCTATATAAAATGAACCTTTTCCGGCTGGGGTTACCTTAATATAGTGAAAGGGTATATGTATTTCCATGATCAGCAAAGCTGTGATAGGTGGGTTTGTTGTGAGCGATCAAAAAAAAAAAGTCTCCCACCATCACCAATCCGCACTGGCCAGCGTTGTGAGGAAAACTGCCCAAACCCCAATCTTTGTCCTACGGTGGACTAAAGACGGCTTAATTTTCTTTTATTATTTTTGCCTATGTTATAAAAGAACGATGCATTTGTAATCTGCAGAATTGTAATAATAATGCTGACCATCATTTTGATATACAGGATTTCCATTGTAAAATCTCGATTAGGATTAATGAAATGATAAATTTTATCAAAAATGTAAACTTAAAACTATAAACATAATCATATGTATCTACTCACACCCACGCACGCACGCACATACATGCATATTTAGTGTGTATTGTCTCCATAGAAATTATTTGGATAAAGATCCTTCCTTTATTAGCTATGAATAAATGTTTACGCTTATCTATCACATTCAGTGCATAGGCCAAGGTCTATAGACCTCGGCATAGGCTTAGGCTACCAGAGCGAGTATTTGGCATTCTTTTAACTTGAATATGAATAAATAGATTTACAAAATACCTATTTGTGAAAGGTATGTAAGCCAATGTTGTTTTTAAATATATTTATAGATAACAGAACAAACACTGTATTTGATGTTTTATATTAAAGGCTTAGGCTTCTCTCTGAATAATCTGACAATGTAACATGTTTAATCCTCTCTTAACACTGTTCATGCAAAAGATAAAATGGAAAATATCAAACTATCAAAACACAAATTCAAAGATTGATTCTAATTTGAACCGACCATAAAGTTTGAAATTGTTTGATTACATATTTGAGAGTGTTTCATTATTTCAGATTATGTTTCATTTTCATTTAAATAAATATTACTTATTATACAGTGGGTATAAAATACCGAGCAGGTCTGAAATTAAAAGGTTATTTAAAATTATATATTTCAAGTTGAAATATATAGTTTTCAAATAACCCTTTAGTAATGATGGATTAGTTGAAATTTTCAACTAATCCATCATTACTTGATATCCTTAATAGTTTTATGTATTACAACATGGATTTGTATGTCAGAAGATAGCTTTAACGTTACCCAAGTAAGAAGTTATTGAACTATTTCGTTTCCAAAATTATCCAGTAAACAACGTTGTAGTTAAAAAGCGTTCAATACCAGGTCAAAATATGACCATAATTATGAGCCTGTGTTTGATACTCAGTGAATGGTATATATCTATTGTACTATTTTATTATAGTTAGTTAGACAAAGAAGCAAATCAATGTCGCAATCTTGCCAAACACCCTCCCTTCTTCCACACACACACACACACACACAAACCCCGTAATTCAATATCTTTAGGACGAGCTATCGACGCTGGGTGTGGTCGCAGAGCTTGAGAAACTGTGACACTTTTCTTTCCTTCTTTTACATTTGTTCTGATCTTCATAATCTCTTTGGTTGTTTGCTTTATCTCTCTTCGTATTCTATTATTGCTTCTCCCCAAATCTTTTTCTCGTCTTACATATTCTTTATTATTTATATTATCTATTTATATTATCCTATATATTTTTTCTTGCTAAGATATGAATTTTGTTAGTTTGCTTTTATGTATTATTAAAATCAAGTTTAATAAATTTCATCATCAATTCTAATTTTTTTTATAATAATATGATAGCATAGTCCTTTTTTTAAGTTAGTGTTGGAATCTGCATGTTTTGTGCGTGTTCGAGTGGTACACAATTTATACAGCGTTTTCTGAAACCTTTGATTCCCCCCCTTTTTTTTAAAATCTAGTTTACATTTAGTCTATTCAGAATAAGTTAGTTACATACATTTTATTCAGTATTCCTTTCTTATAAAAAGAATTACTTAGAATTCCTTGATTCCACAGTTTAATTTCAATCCAGAGATTCTATGTAACTTTTTTCGGAATCTTTTATTTATATTTAGCATATTCCGAATCCCCTGATCCAATAGAGCTTATTGAGAATGTATAGATTTATTATATATGTTTGGAAGCCTTTGATTCTATACAGATTATTCAGGATTCCTTTATTCCAAAATTCTTAATGCAGATTTGACTCCATAAAGGCGACTAAGCATTTCACGAGACACAAAGATTATTAATTCAGAATACATCTGAATACATTCTTCAGAATACTTAGTTCCTCGTTGTTTATCTAGAACCCATAGTTTCCATATTTTCCTATCATTAATTATCCTAAATATCTCTTACTCAAATGATCTTTCGATTTTGGTTTTCCTTTCTTTGTGAATACGAGATTCATTTTATAATGGGTAATATTTTCCAATTTAAGATATATTCAATGACTACCTAAATACATATTGTCATCATTACCCTCATCACTATCATTATCAACATTTCTTATATATAGAAATGCCGTATATTAAAAATGTACACGGGATGTGAAAGTCCTTTACAGTTGTAAAAGATTGAACAAGGTAATTTTCGGTAATCTAAAAAACTGTTAAACTGTTTGTATAATCCAAGCACCAATGTAGTTTTATCGTCTGCACCTGCAGAACCCCACTTGATCAAAAACCATCAAAACTTCTCTGAGACATAAAAATACCATTTACAAAAAGTCACTTTAGCAACCGACTACAAATCATATAACAACAACAACAACAAACAACAAACGCAGCCGTTTCTAGTCCACTGCAGGGCAAATGCCTCTGACATGCCAGTTTTCATCATAACGCTGGCCAGTGCAGATTGGTGATGGTGGAAGAATTTCATCTGATCGCTCACAGCAAACTAACCTAGTAAGACTGCTAAAATCTATGATTATTTTTGGTACCAAATAAATTTTTTTTTCTCTACACATGGAAACAGAAGTTTTGATAATCTAATAATAGAAATCACTGAAAATTCCTAGACATAAAAAATGCGGTATACAAAACGCCATTCTCACAAACCCCTTCTCAATTTTTCCGGCAACTGTCGGTAAGGTTTTGCAATACAATTTATGGGAATGTGGGCGAAAAAGCTGCGACCATTTTTGACCTGCATTTCAACTAGAGGATACGAAAGCCTTATGGAATACACTGCTGCCGAGGAAAAATCTTTCGAACCTGTGGCTGATTCGGTTTCAACGTCCGGTCTATTTCTGGCAACGTTTTTATTGCTGTTTTAGTTCGCTTGATGGCGGAAGATTTTGTTTGGTATTATATCAGTAAGTTTAAATTATAACTATCAAAAAATAAAATGCTTGAATGTTCTATCATTGTTCTTTAGAACACACTCACATTGTTATCATTACTTGCAAAGCTACAACCCTAGTTGGAAAAGCAGGACGCTATAAGCCCAGGGGCTCCAACAGGGAAAATAGCACAGTGAGAAAAGGAAACAGGGAAAAATAAAATATTTTAAGAACAGTAACAACAGTAAAATGAATATTTCCCATATAAACTATAAAAACATTAACAAAGCAAGAAGAGAAAGATAGAATAGTGTGCCCAAGTGTACCCTCAAGCAAAAGAACTCTAAACCAGGATAGTGGAAGACCATGGTACAGAGTCTATGGTACTTCTTACGACTAGAGATCAATGGTTTGATTTTGGAGTGTCCTCCTGGAAGAGCTGCTTACCACAGCTAAAGTGTCTCTTCTACCCTTACCAAGAGGAAAGTAGCCACTGCACAATTGCTGTGCAATAGTTAACCCCTTGGATAAAGAAAAATTGTTTGGCAATCTCAGTATTGCCATGTGTATGAGGACAGAAGAGAATGTGTAAAAAATAGGCCAGACTATTCGGTATATATGTAGGCAAAGGAAAAATTAACCGTAACCAGAGCGAAGGATCTAAAGTACTCCTGTGTGACAAGTCAAAAGACACATAACTCTCTATCGGTAGTATCCCAACGGATGGTTGGTGCCCTGGTCAACCTATTACCTACCTACCTACTTACCTCTACACACACACACACACACACACACACACACACATATATATATATATATATATATATATATATATATATATATATATATATATATATATATACACACACATACACACACACTTTCCACTGTCAGTAACATCATCCAGAAGGAATTTCATGTTTAATCCTATCTTAATAATAGGACATAGGCTTTAATTCCCATTATTGAATTACTCAGATTCAGGAGTCACATAAATCATCTTCTGTGGATGTAAACGAATCGACTCTATTACCAAATGTAAAAAATGTTAATCTACCTTTCCAAATGACAGGAAAGTATTTTCCAATTATGCTGATGAGTAAAATTCTCTGTATTGTACGTGACACAAGCATAAACACAATCGCAATCACGTGCATAAACACTCACACAGCTTTTTCGTTTTTCTTCCCTTTAGATGATATTCAGGTAAAGTTTTGAACAGCAGTCATTTATGTGTGCACAATATTCCTCAACCACACCATTGTTAGAATTGGTTTAAAACAAATATCTATTGCAATGCCTTAATAAATTATTTTTATTAGATATAATGGTCTTTGATGTCTAAAGATAAACAAACGAAGAATATTGATTAAAATTAGAGGGAAATTGTTCACAAAATGTACGATCCTGAAATATAGATTTGCTGAGGTTTGGACACCATAACAAATATTCCCCTCCCCAAAAAAATAAAAGATAAAAACATCGGCATTATTACACCTTCAATCAGATCCGGATATCTATTATCTTTTTTTTTTACTTGTTATCGTAAATTTTTTTTAATGGTTCATGCGAAAAACTTACTCAAATCTCTCACAAATTATCCATTTAACTACGATTTTGGAATTCATTCTTTTCTTCTATAAAAGAAGCGTGTGTCAGTTGACAGCCAGTACTTGATGCTTCACTTCTCTTATTTTGAGGTTGTTGGACGTTTTCATGGACATTACAGTGACATTCCACCAGAAGTGAATAGTTTACTGGGTGGACATTCAGTGCTACCAAAAAGTGTCAAGTGTCCCAAGTGTTTCTATTTAAGGTAAGTGAAGTGGCTAACCCACAAATGTATTTTGATTTCTAGAGGATTTTCCCACCATCCTATGTAATATAAGGGGTCGGGGATGCTAAGTAGGCCTAACACCAAGGTTAGGTTCGGTGGGTTTGTTT
>NC_090739.1:122297127-122319627 GCF_036898095.1 Palaemon carinicauda
AGAGAGAGAGAGAGAGAGAGAGAGAGAGAGAGAGAATAACCTTGCCTGGTCGTTTTGTTTTCCAAACGAAGGCAATTTCTAAAGTGTCAAAGTAAAGGAATCGAATCCCCATGAAAAATGACTTGAGGTGAGGGCCCGATAAGCAGAAACTCGTTACTATAGATTGGGATTCTTGATTGGTACTGCCATGATGATTGACAGGAATGATCTGAAGAATGTGGCACATTGAAAAGTACAAGAAAAGAGATTTCTTTTTATGAGGTGGATTAGGATATACATTGATAATGAATGAGGAACACGTAGGATTCTGAAAAAAAAACCTTCTATGAGACTAAAATGCTTTACCCTAATAGCTTCAAATTGATCTGTTATTTTACGCAAATTAGCAAGAAGTTCTTTTAGCAGGCCTGTGTCAAGACCACCCTTCGGGATGTTTTCTGCTAGCTTTTTTTTTTTTTTTTTTTTTTAACTCAAATTTCCTGATAACCTATGTCTTGGTCTATTCAAGAACGCAGCAACCACCCTTAACTCGGGGCCGTTCTCACTTAATATAAGGGGCCAAAACCACCCGTTTCGTCATACGCTCAACTCCGTCTCACATAAATCTGCATTAAGCTTTATATGGGCGGTCAAAAATATTCAAGCTGTGAAATTTTGCAGGGAATATTGCAAAATATCAAGAAGCATATGTAAGGAGCAAAAATTACAATAGTATAATATGTATTTTGAAAGTAATACAAAATGTACACAGACAAACCAAAAAAATATTGATTTTAACATATTTCTCTTTGCAAACGACGTCCTCTCAGGAAAAAATAGCCAATCTTTAATTACATATTGCATTATAAATACTTCCGTGTTACACACGCTTCCATATGAGCCTGTTGACATTTCTTATAGCCACAGTTTACGTTATACTGAAATAAATACCAAAACTTCCCTATCCGTTTCAAACCGATAAATCTAAATAATTAAGTGATGGTTTCTTCTCCTGACAATTTCCAAACTTATTTTAAAGGATAAAGTGCCTTTAGAATGAGTATGATATATATTTTTAGGACAACTGAAGTAATTGTGATGCCTCTGTAATTATTGTAGTCATTCAAATCTTTTTGTACCATTTTCAACAACACTCAGTTTTGCCCCTTCCCACCTCATTCTACAAAATAATCTTGTAAGTTTTCATCTCAGCAGGTATTCCATCGTATCCAGGGGCTTACCATCTCTTTAGTTTTTCAATGATAGTTTCGACTTTAAATACACTGAATTCATTTATGGGCACATCAAGGTCTCCCTCAGCTTCAGGTAGATCAATCAAATTATTCCCATCATATCTCCTATTCATAACCTCACTAAAGTGTTTCACCCAACGTTGTCTTTCTTCATCTTTTCTTGTGATAACAGATCCTTCTCTCTCTTTGATTGGTATATGTTTCTCCTTCTTTGCCCCAGTAGAGATTTTATTAATAATTCTGTGAGCAATTCTTACACCATAGCTACTTCCTTAATTCATAGCTTTGTCAGCCTCATCTTCTTTTCTGTCTAAATATTCTCCCTTCTCAAGAGAAAAGTAGCAACTGAACTCTTCTAGTACAGTAATTAGCCTGTAGAGCGAAGAATTGTTTGGTAATCTTAGTGATGCCTTTCTTCACAAAAACACAAAAAGACGTGCACACACACACACACGCATATATATATATATATATATATATATATATATATATATATATATATATATATATATACATGTATATATATATATATATATACACATGTATACACACACCCATACACACACACACACACACACACACACACATATATATATATATATATATATATATATATATATATATATATATATATATATGTATAGTATATATATATATATATATATATATATATATATATATATATATATATATATATATATACACGTGTGTGTGAGTGTGTATGACTATTCCCTCAACGACATAACCTGATACAGTTACCAGATTAGGATTTACTTTTCCTAACTGATATCCAAATAAGTCCCTTTTCCCTCAGTGAATCGATCTCTGTCAACGATTTATAATTGGTCCATAACCCATCAAGTAATGAATCTCTAGCGGGAACAAGTTAAAATGAACGACGGTTGATGTTTTGATGACACTGATGGAACATCGGCCTTTTGTTGCATATTCATATGACACTGGAGGGGTCATACAAAAACTATTACAGCAACAACAGGAAAAACTGAGTTTTCTTACCTGGTGAAGATTGGTGAAGGACCTGAAAGTTATTTCAGATTAATTAATTAATTTGAGAGAGAGAGAGAGAGAGAGAGAGAGAGAGAGAGAGAGAGAGAGAGAGAGAGAGAGAGAGAGAGAGAGAGAGAGAGAGAATGTTGAAATTTCTGTCTACCTCTGGTTATAGTGGTTCCTTTGGTCTGTCGTTTGTTAGTCACGTTTGTCATCAACCAAGAATAATAAAATTAGGGAGTGCTGTAGCCTTCGCTCTCAATTTCTAAAAAATGCTACGGACTTGCAATGCCAAAAATTGGAAGTATTTGTTAATAGGCCAAAAGAGTGTAAATGCCTCTTTAATGCATCAAAACTGCGCTTCATCCTCTTAATGTGTTGAAATAAGATTAGATCCTCTTAATGTCCCATAAGTTTGTATCCTCTTAAATGTGCCAAAGCAGTGCAGGGTTCTTCTAATGTGCCGAAAAAGTGCAAGGGTCTCGTGTGACTAAACAAAACAACCTAGCTCCTTTCAATATGTCAAAAGTGTGCTAGATCCTTGTAATGTGCTAATGCAGTGTTATGTCTTTCGATGTCAAAGCATTGCTAAGGGTACTTAATGTGTCAAAATAGTGGTAGGTTCTCTTAATGTACCAAAACATTGTGAGGTCCCCTTAATGATTTAGAACTGGTAGCATGTTGCCCAGGCCACCAGCCACCCGTTGAAATACTACTGCTAGAGACTTATTGGATCCTTCGAGTGGCCAGACAGTGATACATTGGACCCCTCTCTCTGGTTACGGCTCATTTTGTCTTTGCTTACACATACACCGAATAGTCTGGCCAATTCTTTACCAATTCTCCCCTTCCCCCATACACCTGACAACACTGAGATTACCAAACAATTCTTCTTCACTCAAGGGGCTAATTACTGTAATTGTAATTTTTAGGTGGCTACTTTCCCCTTGGTAATGGTAGAAGCGACTTTTTAGCAATGGTAAGCAGCTCTTCCAGGAGAAGGACACTCCAAAATCAAACTATTGTTCTCTAGTCTTGGGTAGTGCAATAGCCTCAGTACTATGGTCTTCCCCTCTCTTGGGTTAGAGTTCTCTTGCGTGAGGGTACACTCGAGCACACTATTCAATCTTATTTTTTTCCTCTTGTTTTTCTTTTAAAAGTGTATTGGGCAGGCTTAGTAAAAGGGGCATGGATGCCTAGTGATTTATCAAGAAATTGTCTTTTACTTACATGTTTTTTTTTTTTTTTCTTTTCAAAAATATCCTTACTGTCCTCCCTTCTGTTGAAGGGGGTATCCTGGAGGATATTTAGCCTTGCATAGTGTATTGGCTTTTCTATGTTGACAATTTCTTTCCGACTTTTCTTTTATAGTTTGTGGGTTTGATCAATCACTTTATTTATATTATTTACATATTGTTTTTGTTAACGTTCTTGTTAAATTAATTTTTAAGTATGACGTATCTTTTTTATTACCATTAATTCTTAGGCTGTTTGGAGACATTGAGTGAAATTCGGGACCAGTACGTCGTAGATTTCGTCAATGTCGTCCACTTCATTGCAATATTCGTGGTCTTCATGCAAATATTCAAGACCTTACAGACAGTATGATATTCTTTAGTGCTCAGAAACTTTGGTTTCTAATATGGGGCACATATCTGAACTCCATATAACTCGTTTTAAGAAGCCAAAAGTTTTGAAACGGGATGCCATTCCTAGACCAAGGGGAATGTCGGTGTATATTAGTTCCTGCTATCAATGTGGATGTCATGAGATTCAGGTAATATAAGTTTGTGGCAGGCATAACAACTATTTGTGTTCGATCTACCGGAACCCAGACATGGATGATTCTATCTCCAATTGTCTTCTTACCAGTACGGCCAAGGTTCAAGATAAGAGTAAGGCCTATTTTGTCTTTGTTGGTGATTTCAATGCTTCACCAAAGGGAGTGGTTAAATTCTGTTTCTTCTATCGGATGCCATGGATTAAGAACTTTAGACCTTGCCTCTGAATCAGGATGTGATCCGATCATAAGTGAAGCTACAGTGCTACTCACAAGTCTGGTAACTGCTTGAACCTCGTATACACCGACTTCCCTGGCGTTATAACAAGTAAGGTTGTTTCTCCAGTTGGGACATCTGATCATGCCTTGATCTCATTAGTAGTGAAGACTGAGCAGCCTGTCCCTGATATATCATACTCATGTAAGATTTATATGAAATCTCAAACAGACTGGAATGAGATTTTGAGTGATATTTTGGGCTTGAATTGGTCACAATTGTATGGTATTAGTATTGTTGATCCTGTCGCCCCTTTGAATGAGAATCTAGTCAACATAATTGATAGTTGTATCCCCTTTCGTGTGCTAAAGCAGGGGCGTAGGAGCAGGGGGGGGGGGGCTGGGGGGCTATAGACCCCCCACTTCTTTTGCTGAAAACATGCCTTTATACATTCAGATTTACATTTTGTAAATGCATTTCATCTCTGGCAACAGCTCTTGTACAGTCTCACCCTCCCACCCCACCCCCGCCACGTAAGTCTCATGTATTACCCAGCATCATAGTTTCTCACAGTCCCGTCACTCGTCAGTCATCACTCGCTTAGTTTTACAGAGAGTAGCCCCCGTATTGGGAATCAAGCCACTTATAATGTTTGACCCCCAGTGCATACCGTGCAAACCTATTTTAATCTATCCATCATTACCAAACACTATTATAGTAACAAACTACATCATTGATACGCAGTAATAAATTGAAAACATGACACATGGAGTTGACGAATATCACACATATAAACATATGCATGAATGTATATATATATATATATATATATATATATATATATATATATATATATATATATACATATATATATATATATATATATATATATATATATATATATATATATATAATTTCTTCATAATTCTTTTTAAATATGTATATTTTTATATAATTTCAGAGCTTATGAAAAATTAATTATACATTATTCATACACTTTTAATCTGTATATTTTCTGGTCTCAGGCATGACTTTCAAATATGAATGTTTATATTAGAAATATGCTTGTTCTTAATTTTGCTTACTTACAATTATTCTATATATATATATATATATATATATATATATATATATATATATATATATATATATATATATATATATATATATATATATATATATATATATATATATATATATGTATGTATAGGCCTATTGGTATTTTATGATTGTTATTGTGTAAAAATTGGAATTGGTCACAAAAATCTTCCAAAAATATGATTTTGTTTTTTTTACAATATGCTGTCAGATGCCAGGAAATCGCATCTGAGGGTGTTTCCTCATATAATTTTTCTGGGGGAGACCCCCTGTTGATATATAAAATGGGAGACCGTTACATTAACTGACGTTAACATATTATCATACCTAAAGCAATGTATGATGTTTCCCATTTATTATGTTTCCCATTTATTATGTGTCTCATTTATTATATATCTCTTGTAAATAAATACACCCCCTATGTATTCATGTGTATGTGCATCATATTATAATGTTATTATGCATAGATGTCTATTTCATTATTAAGTTTGGCAACGCCCCGAAGCATGGCAACAATGTACTTCCCAGCCTTGGGGCATCACACAACGTGCTTGTATTGTCGTTCGTCACCCCAGGCAGACGTATTTCCTGCCTGTTGTATTTGATTCGTATATTGCACCTTCTCAATAGAACTTACATTAATTTCAAGATTGTGTTTCCTTCCCAACCTCCCAGGAACACCTCCAACATGGCGCAGTGAGTATTTTGCGAGAAGAGAGTGCTTTTACAAGTTTTTCAAGCAACACAAGACGACGATTACAGCCGCCATTACTCTTCCCGTGAATCTCCATGGATTTATCGTGCAGTTCATGTGCATTTAAGTGTAGTGTTCGTTGCCCATAGTGACTTATAAGTGGACCCTTTTAGTGCAGTGTGCCTTAGTGACTGTTAAGTGACCTCCTCGTGTGCTGTGTCTCGTAATTAAGTATAAGAACGAGCTTAGCACATAATTCAACTTGACCGGCACACTGATATATAATCACTTTGAACGCTTCCGGGCAACTGACCGTGACGTCACCGACACCGAGGGGAGTGACTACTGTTCTTCGAACAGACTCCTCCCCCTTCCTACCTGAACCGTACCGCTACACTTAGTATAATATGCACATATTCGTAAGAATGATAATATTTCTGAATATTTGGGAAAATTGAACTTTTATTTCTTACATATTTCTTCTTGATATGTTAATGTTAATGTTTTTACAATAAACCATGTCGGAATCGGAATTTCACAAGGAATCTACTCATATACGAGAAGCAGAGGTAGAGGATGAATTCAATCCTAATGTTGGAGCTCTCGGTGGATTAATTGGGGAGGAAGTATACCAGTTGCCACCGCCACTCACCCCACATTATACAACTCCTCCATCAGCTTCTGGAGCCGATTTTCTTCATTTCATCAAGTATCTTGAACAATGTCGTATACAAGAGGATGCAAGAAGGCGCCAAGAAGAGGATTTTTGACGCAGAGAAGACGAACAACGTCGACAGGAAGAAAGTGCTCGCTTTACAGCATTGTTGCAGAGGTTGCTTCCTGTTACCTCCCAACCTGACAGCACACATAGCCTTTCAGTCAATACATCGTCTACATCGTCAGTACTTACTTCATCTTCAAGTTCATCAGTAATACCTGCCCCTCAAAAAGCTATCACCCAGAACCCGCCTCCCCTTCAAGCAAATGCTAGTTTTCAAGTTTTTCGAGAATGGAGACGTCGATGGGAAGATTATTCTATCATGGTGGATTTATCCAAGCTACCTAGAGAGAAGCAACTCATTCAGCTTAGAATGTGCCTCACTCTCGAGACGCAGAGGATCTTGGAGCACACCCTGGATATTCCACCTAACACAGACAAGACAGTAGAAGAGGTCTTAGATGAGCTGCAGGATCACGTGAAGTCTACGCAACGAAGCCCTACGCCGAAGAGAACTCTTAAGTTGTAAGCAGTTTGAGGGAGAATCTTTTTCAGATTTTTACGTGCGACTTAAGCATATAGCTGAAGAGGTGGACGTCTGTCCAGGGAATTCATCAGTGTGTGAAGAAACTCAAATGAAGATGATAATTCTCATGGGAATCAGGGATGGGGAACTCGTCCAGAAACTCATCTCTCTTGAAGCAACAGCTTCACTACAGGAGGTGGTCAATACTTGTCGCTCATATGAGGCGGCCAGGAAGGCTACTTCTGCCATCCGAGCACCAACCTCCCAGCTACGTGTTGTTTCAACATACAAAAAACAGAAAGGAGGTGGTAAAAATCATTCTTCAACCCCACCACCCAAACCAGCCAATCCATGCCAGTGTTGTGCACGTAACCACCATTCTTCCGAAATTTGCCCAGCCCTAGAAAGCAGCTGCAAGAACTGCGGTCGACGAGGTCATTGGGACAGGACTTCGAAGTGCCCAGCCAATGCAGCAAAGTGCCGAGTTTGTAACCGTGTGGGACATTACGATAAATACTGTAAGACAAAGAGAAATGACAGTACACAGGGTGGCTCTTCAAGTGACAAAGCTACCCCATCATCATGTAAATCAAAGGTCGTAAAGAAGTCCAGCTGTCGTCGAGACGAAACTTTCGGCAAGTCGCCTAAGCCTGTCTGTGTTCTTCTAACATATGGAAATGTTACATCCCGAATTCAGATGTTACCTGACACAGGCGCCGAAGTCTCCGTGGTAGGACCCCAGCATCTTGACCTACTTACGATACCTAGGAGTAGTTTGAAGCCGTTTCCTACAACTGTAACTCTAACTGCCGACGGTTCAGCCATGACACCTGCTTTGGGTACCTTCCAAGCCACTCTTACTCTGGGTAAGCAGTCCTGTTCTGCTGTTATACAGGTTCATGACGGTGTTCAAACACCATTGCTGTCTTACAGCCACTGCAAGGAATTGGCAATTATTTCTCCAGAATTTCCCAAGCCAATATTGGAAGTTAAGCACATCAAAAGATGCAAGGAATTGCCCCTTTCTGCTACCACATCCCCTACTGAGGCAAGAGAATTTTTTCTACGGGAGTTCAAGGATGTTCTCGTCACCAAAGAAGACCTCAAGACAACACCACTCCAGCCGATGACTGGTCCTCCAATGAGGATCCACCTCAAGGATGGTGCAGTACCCTTTGCTGTCCACACTCCACGCCAGATACCCTTTGCTTTCCGCGATCAAGTTAAAGAAGAACTCGCCTCCATGGTAACCCAAGGAATTATCAAGCCTGCCGGTGATGAACCTTCAGAATGGTGCCATCCACTCGTCGTAGTAGCTAAGGACTCAGGTGTCCGTATCACTGTTGACCTCACTAAGCTCAACAGCCAAGTGTCCCGACCAACCCACCCTTCTTCAACTCCGTTCTCTGCCATCCGTAGTGTTAATTCGAAGGCAAGGTATTTCACTACAGCAGATGCCTTATGTGGATATTGGCAGATGGCACTTGATGAAGAGGACCAACACTTGACAACCTTCATTACACCGTACGGCCGTTTCAAGCATTGCAGAGGCCCAATGGGTTTTGCAGCTACAGGGGATGCCTTCTGTCTCCGCGGTGATATGGCTCTTCAAGGAATGCAGAACTGTGTAAAGGTCGTGGATGACATACTTCTTTCTGATGAAGATTACTTCACTCATCTTCAACAAATCTACGAGATGCTTCTTCGATGCCGTAAATTCAGGATTACTCTCAACAGAGACAAGTTTGTGGTTGCTGCATCCCAAGTGTCCTTTTGTGGATATCAGCTCTCAGAAGAGGGTATAGCAGCTGATCCTGGCAAAGTCAGTGCAATCCGGGACTTTCCAACACCGACCAATTTGACTGACCTTCGATCATTCATGGGTTTAGTGAACCAGTTGGCCGAATTTACCCCTGAGATTGCTGCTACAGCTCAGCCCCTACGACCTCTGATGAGCCCCAAGAGAGCATTCGTTTGGACTCCTGATCATGATGAGGCATTTCATCGAGTCAAGGCCGCCTTGGTAAGCCCCCCAGTCCTTGCCTCCTTTGATCCTGCATTGCCGGTAATTCTCCAGACTGACGACTCTCGCCTATATGGGATTCGATACGCCCTTCTACACGACCATAGTAATGGCAGACTTCGCCTAGTTCAATGTGGCTCCCGCTTCCTCACAGATGCTGAGTCCCGCTACGCTACTATAGAGCTAGAATTGTTAGCTGTGGTCTGGGCTATGTCTAAGTGTAGATTGTATCTAGCTGGTCTTCAGCATTTTATCCTGATGACTGATCACCGGCCACTCATCCCAATTCTCAATCATTATACACTCGATGCAGTGGAGAATCCTCTGCTTCAGCGTCTCAAGGAAAAGATTTCTCCGTACCTATTCACAGCAGTGTGGCAAGCTGGAAAGCAGCTCAGCATTCCAGATGCCTTATCTCGAGCACCAGTCAGTCAGCCTACTCCTGAAGATGATATCACTTGTGCTGATGTCGCAACACACGTCAGATATATCGTCAATGTCAATGCTGTCATCGCCGAAGAAGATTTTACGCCCCAAGATGTAGATAGGACACTTCAGGAACTCGAGCTGCAGCAAGAGCTGATTCATCGTATACCCGTCTTGTGAATTGTGTGACTTCAGGATTTCCATCAAACCGTTATAACCAACACCAGTCGTTACTCCCTTTCTGGAAATTAAGTGAAGACCTCTCAACTGATGGTGATCTGGTTCTCTACGGAGCAAGAATTGTTGTCCCTGCTGCCCTCCGCCGTCGTACTCTCGCTCGTCTACATGATAGCCATCGAGGAGTGGAAGCCACAAAGCGGAGTGCAAGACAGACTGTTTTTTGGCCGGGAATTGATTCAGACATCACCAGTACTGTCAGAGCTTGTGAATTATGCCAAATGTTGCAGCCTAGCCTTCAGCAGGAACCCTTATTGAATGATGACCACCCTACGAGGCCTTTTGAGTCTGTCTCAGCTGACTTTTTCAGTGTCGTCAGGAAGTCATTCCTCATTGTAACCGACCGACTCTCTGGGTGGCCTGTTGTGGTACCATGTAAGGGAGACACTACTGCTTCCAACACCATACGTATCTTCTGTCGTTACTTCAGGGAAGTCGGTGTTCCCCTTCGTTTCAGGACCGATGATGGCCCTCAATTCGCAGCAAAGACTTTCAAGATTTCATGATGAGATGGGGTGTTCACCATATTATGTCGTCACCACATTACCCGCAGTCCAATGGCCATGCAGAAGCTTCTGTAAAAGCCATTAAGCACTTAATTCTGAAGACATCACCTTCTGGCACTATTGACTGCGAAGAATTTGATCGAGGCCTCTTGGAACTGCGTTATACTCCAAACTTCACAGGCCGCTCTCCAGCACAGATTTTGTATGGCCGCCCACTCCGTACCTGTGTACCTGCTCATCCACAGTCTTTTTCAGAGGAATGGCAGGCTAAGTCTGAGTACTGTGACCGCCGTGCAGCTGCCCGTGCTGAACAAGTAAAACTACAATACGATCAACACGCCCGCCCACTTCCCAAGTTGGAAATAGGTCAGACAGTAAGGATCCAAGACCTGACATCACATCGATGGGAAAAGGTTGGCGTTATCATGGGTTTTGGCAAATCACGGGACTATGAGGTGCGTCTTCCCAGTGGCCGAGTTTGGTGGCGTAACCGCCGCTTTCTACGTCCAGTGCCAACGCCTGGTGTTGACCCCCTCCCCCATTTACCTGTGGCTCCTTGCACGGACATAGAAAGGTCCTTAGTCTCTAACCCCCAAGTGTTCCCACGCAGATCTCAAAGGCTCATTAGAAAGAGTTCGCTCGAGAATGGAACTACGAGCGCGAGGGGGGAGGGAGGTGTAGATATATAAAATGTGAGACCGTTACATTAACTGACGTTAACATATTATCATACCTAAAGCAATGTATGATGTTTCCCATTTATTATGTTTCCCATTTATTATGTGTCTCATTTATTATATGTCTCTTGTAAATAAATACACCCCCTATGTATTCATGTGTATATGCATCATATTATAATGTTATTATGCATAGATGTCTATTTCATTATTAAGTTTGGCAACGCCCCGAAGACATGGCAACAACGTACTTCCCAGCCTTGGGGCATCACACAACGTGCTTGTATCGTCGTTCGTCACCCCAGGCAGACGTATTTCCTGCCTGTTGTATTTTATTTGTATATTGCACCTTTTCAATAGAACTTACATTAATTTCAAGATTGTGTTTCCTTCCCAACCTCCCAGGAACACACCCCCCCAGAAACCCAGCCCCAGCCCCCCACCCCCCCCCCATGCCTTCACGCCTGTGGCTCTGCCTTCATTGTCATTTCGAACTTTAGCCCCCCAAACAGGAAAACGCTCCTACGCCCCTGTAAAGTACCGAGTAAAAGATAAACCAAGGTTCAATGTTGATTGTAGACGCGCTTATTTGGAGGAGTAGGAGGCCTATCATCTTTGGAAGGGTAACAGATCAGATTTGATTTGGAATAACTATACTCAGCGTGGAGCTTTTGCTCAAGGAGTTTATGCTTCAACTGAAAAGGAATACAATTTAACCATAAAAGAAACCCTTTCTGGTACAACCCGGAAACATAAGTGGTGGACTACCCTTAAATCTGAAATCTTTGGTGTAGATGCAACAGTTCCTCCTTTATTTAAACCAGATGGCTCTGTCATTCACTGACCAAAGGGTTGTAATTATTGTGCTTCGTCATCTCCCATCCAAAATGTGATGTGACTGGCAAATTTGGGTATGGTTTATCAGACCTTTTCCGCTCTAATGTGCTTTTAATATGTATGGTGTCAAAGCTGCTTTTGATGGGGCAAGGTTATCACTCTGTCTTGTTTTCTTTTGAAGTGAAGATGTACCAACCAAGTTCATCGATGTTTGGAATGTTTGTGCCAGGTATGTAGACCTGACAAATAAACTTCTCAATCAACTTTGTAAATTCTTCTTGGCACCCAAGTCTTTTAAAAGGAGCTACAACATCCTAATTTGAAATCTAGAATGCTTTGCAGAGATATGCTTTTCTTTTTCTTGTCAAACTTCCAGTTACTTCGTAGCCTGACAGAGTATGTAATGCCTACACTTTTTCTGAGCCTAAGGAAAAACAAACTATTGACATCAGTCATTCCTGAAGCTAAACTCACTAGTTTAGCTTTTCGATCTCGTGAAATTAAAGCTCTCTTAATGGACCTTGATGCTTATGGAGGTGTAGACCCAAATGGTATTTTTCTTTTTTCCATAAAGACTGGAGATATCTTAGTTCCAAAGTTATCTATTATTTTGCGCAAGTTAGCAAGAAGAGGAGCATTTGGCACTTGTTGGAGAATTGGTAATGTTACTTCATTGTATGAATGCGTTCGTGCTAGCTCTAGTCCAGCTGATTGCCGCCCAATTTCCATAATTCCCGTATCATCAAAAGTTTTGAAAGTCTTTCGGCAAAACATCTAAATAGATTTTCCGAAGGTAATTATCTGTTCCCTAGATGGCAGTTTGGGTTTTGTAAAGGCCTTTGAGCATGTGATGCCTTTCTTACAATCTCTAATGCTGTACAGAAATTTATATGTTGTGGTCAAGAACTTTGTATGGTTGACCCTGATTTTAGTGCTGCCTTTAATCTTGTTAATCATGAGGTCCTTGTTTTCAAACTCAAAACGTTGGGAGTGGGTGGGTCGGTTCTTGTCATCATTATGGAATTTTTAAGTAATAGATCGCAAATAGTAGTTGTTGATGGTCACGATAATGAGTATAGGAATGTGATATCTGGTGTTACTCAGGGTAGTGTTCCTGGCCCATTACTTTTCTTACTATATACACATGACATGTGGTATGGCTTAGAAAACAATCTCGTTGCAGATGGGGCGACTCTCTTTGCATCAATTCCATCCTCTGAATTTAGATCTGGGGTTGTTGAATTCCTTAATAGAGATCTAGCTAAAATTAGTGCATGGTGCAAATAACGGGGTCATGAAGTATGATTATAAGTAAGTCAAGAACAGTGACTCCTCAACATCCGGATTTCAGCATTGATAATGTTTCTTTAACTCTGTATGACTCTTTCAAGATTTTAGGTGTGATTCTCGACAGCAAATTTATTTTTGAGAAACACATTCGGTCTGTCTCTTCTACACAAGAAATTGGCTTATTGAGAAAGTCTTGTAAGATCTTCGCTGACCAATCTATTCTGAAGAGGTGTTTTAATCCTTTCATTCTACCTTATTCCAAGTAGTTCTCCTTTCTGGTCTTTAGCTGCCGATTCTCCTCCTTATTTGTTGGACAAGAACTTACGGTCTATTAGATTTCTTATTCCTGATGTAGATATTAATCTTTGACACCGTTGTTCAATTAGTTCGTTATAAGTTTTTTCATAATTTTGACCATCCTTTAAAATCAGATCATCCTGGACAGTACCATCCTGTTTGTAATACTAAGTATGCAGTTAGTTCTAATAGTCATGCCTTCTCCATCATGAGGCTCAGTACTACACAGCATGCTAGAAGTTGTAATCCAGCTTTGGCCAAGTTGTGGAATGATCATCCTAATCAGGTACTAGCAATTGAATGGGTAGAACTTCAAAAGTTCAAACTTGCAGCACATATTTTTATGTTGAACAGGCTAACATGAGTCTCTTTATATAGTTTATATATGATGTATATGTATATAAATATATATATATATATATATATATATATATATATATATATATATATATATATATATATATATATATATATATATATATATATATATATATATATATATATAAATATATATATTATATATATATATATATATATATATATATATATATATATATATATATATATATATATATATATATATTAGCTGCTACTGTCCTTAAAATATTTGAATTATTTGGTCATTACTTATATAGTTCATTTATTTCCTTATTTCCTTTCCCCACTGGGCTATTATTTGCTATTGGAATTCTTGGGCTTATATATATATATATATATATATATATATATATATATATATATATATATATATATATATATATCGTCATGCTTTTCCAACTAGGGTTCTAGCTTAGCTAGTATTATATATATATATATATATATATATATATATATATATATATATATATATATATATACTTTATATATATAAATATGTATGTATGTATATATATATATATATATATATATATATATATATATATATATATATATATATATATATATATACATACTTTATATATATAAATATGTATGTATGTATATATATATATATATATATATATATATATATATATATATATATATATATATATGTTTGTATATATATATACATATATAATATATACTGTATATGTGTATATATATACATTTACGTATGCATGTATGTATATATCACCATTATACAGTATATAAGTATGTGTGTATGGATATACCTGTACATGTATTTATAAATGTACCTAAACGCTTGTATGTCTATGTACAGTATGTGCGTTGGTTAGTGCTATCTTTTCTATATATAGGATCTCCATATGCGCTATATTTTTATTTTGATTAATAAATGAAAATGGAGAAACTTTGTCGAATTATATCATAAAAAAAATGAAAAAACAGACAAAAAAAATCTATAGAATTCCATAATAAAAAGAAAAATACACAGACATATGTTTTTTTATCAATACCCTCGGCTGACGCAGACGTCTCTTCTGTAGAATTCCTTACTCTAACAAACATCATTAGGAACTGACTACCACCGCCGGTTTTCCTCTCATCCAACTTTGATGATTTTGGAAGGTAAACTTGGCCATGAACGCTCCTTGTTCTTTTTTTCCTCTTCCCAATCTTTTTCTTCTTAGTTTTTCGTATCTTTCAACTCGAGGAGTCTTATCATATTGCAAGTCTTTTTTTCTTATTTCCCCTCTATCGTTTCTGGCAAATCGACGAGTCTTATCATAGCACCTCTCTCTCTCTCTCTCTCTCTCTCTCTCTCTCTCTCTCTCTCTCTCTCTCTCTCTCTCTCTCTCTCTCTCTCTCTCTCTCTCTCATGTGTGTATTCATCAAATTGTTCTCATTTTTGCTTGCTTTTAAACATACCATCCGTACTATTCATCTTCCATCTCCTAATTACCCATTCGTTATCTCTCATCTTTATCTTCTTTATTGTTTACGTTGTTTCTCCATCACGCTTGAATCGTTTAGTCATCTTCTTTTTCCTTTTTTTCCTCTTCTCCTCTTCCTCTTTTTCCTGTCTATTTACCTTGTCTCATGGGTTTCCCTGTAATTATCTTTATATTTCTTTTGTTATTTTCCATATTCACATCCAGAAGGAATCCCTCTCCACCACTTTGAAATATACACATCCGACTCAATGCTCAAAATCACTTCATTCCGACATACTGTATATCTACAGATATTTTTTCCTTTTCATCCTTTTAACAAGGCTTCAATATTTACGTAACTCATATCCTTTACGAGATACGTCTGAATGTCTGCAGCACTGACAGGGAAAATATAAAAAATATTCGTCTGATGAAACTAATTTGTCTGTCAATCACAGAGTCAGCGATCCAATCATGCAACTAATAGCATATGATGTAAGATTACAATATAAATTATTGTTTCAGCGTAATAGAATTTTCGAAGTTCAATACGAAATCTTTAAAGCTGTGTTTTGTGCTGCAAATAACTTGTTGGTTAAAAGCGCGTGAAATAATCACCAAACTTTCGAACTCGGTTCAATCGAACGAGTTTTATGTGAGATTAAAGCTTTGCGAATTGATACTTTTGCAAAAGGTTAAAGGATAATTATAGATCTTATTACCATTTGTTGAGGGGGAAAGTTTTATTTCTGAATTACGCTTGTATTTATGAATTTATATTAGCATTAATTAATTATTATCACCTTTATTGTTGTTGTAGTTTGATGTTAATACTTTTATTATTATTATTATTATTATTATTATTATTATTATTATTATTATTATTATTATTATTATTATTATTCATAATCCGATTATTGATAAGGAATTTTTCAGTCACTACAATATTAAAAAGGCCCAGACATTTTCATCGCTCAAAACTCAATAATACTTTTTTTTTTCTCTTTGAGTGGCACTGGCTCTCCTCGAGAAAGACAGTTCTGTGTGTGAGAGAGAGACTTGCTAAAATAGGATTATCAGAAGAAGCCTTTTCAGAAAAGTCAAATAAGTTCAACGTTTCTTTTGACAACCCGAAAATGGCGTTACCCTTTCGTGGTCTGATATTGAGGATGAGAATAATGAATTTCATCCATTTCTATTATCAAATGATATGTGAATAATATTTCTTAATCTTTATGGTCATTTAAACATCATATCTAACCTATAGTATTTCAATGTTATGTTCAGTAACATAACTTTGATTTGGAAAAAAAGAACCATCTAACTTATTGTGATTTTGCTTTACGGAAGGGTTGCAAAGGTAATCATTTATAAATTGAAATCACTTCAAATTTTAGATGAAATAAAAATTCAAGATCACTAAAGTGATTAGAACTAATCAATAATTTATAGAATAGTATAGATAGTAAATTATTATGACTTTTTCTTGTGAAGGACTTGATAAAACCATCAACCTTTACATTTACCAAGAATAAAAGACATTAGATCTATTGAGAAGTAATGCCCACCCAAATATGTAGAAACAATTATCTTTCATGATTAAAATCCAATATCAACTTACGTCATCCTCTTCACTGGAAGTCTGAAAACACCAAGATCTTTCAAAAATGACAAAAAAGAAAAAAAATATATATATGAATTAAATGAAAGATGTCAAGATCAACTTGGAGACTGTCGCAAGTCTCTCTTCCCTAAAGACTTCCCAAGGGTGTCATGGCTATTTTGAGAAACTTCTTTCAGCTGAAGCAAATTATTCAGTGGAGAAGAAAGAATCTCTTTTTTGTCTCACTTTCATAAAGTCGCTTTTACATGCAACTACTGCATGCAACTATTCCCTGCTGTCTCCGCTTCTCTGTTTTATTTCTTTTTTGTCTTTATCTTCTTTCAACTTTTTCCCCATCTGTCTCTTCCACTACCTGCCTGTTTTTTCACTACATTTTTCTGTTTTTAGTTAGTTGCTGTATTAATATTATCGTCATTGTTATCCTTTACAGTAGCAGTCATAGAAGGATAGTAGAATAATGACTAATCTTAGGATAATGAATTTGTACCAGCAATGGTTGTGATAGATTATTCTACCAAGCTTTTATAATACTAAGACAAAGAACCTCACCAACATCATTAATAATGATAATAATAATAATAATGATGATAATAATAATAATGCATACGATTAACATTGTTAGTATTGTAATATTTACCAATATTGTAGTTTTTCATCTAAAACTCGAAAAAACTAGAGTTGGAACACATCTTGATCTCCAAAAAACGAAGTCCACGACCCCTCCCCCATCAAAAAAAAAAAAAAAAAAAAAAAAAAAAAAAGGCAGAAACCAGCCGTGAAATTCCTTTAACCTTTGCACTTGAGTAATGACGTTTTGTCCTGTATTTTCTCAACGTCACATTTGTTATGGGGAAAAGTTTCCGATCGATTGATGGGGCCAATAAGCTCCGGTCACCACAGTTTACAAGAAACATTCCAACTTTGGAGTTTACCAAGAGTCCATTTATTTAGACATCACTGGACCACCCACACAACCAGCTACAGGTGGCTTTGCTTCGCTCTTCCCTATTCTTCCTGATTCTTCCTTCGCCTTTCTCTATTTAGTTTGATCCTTCTCTTTGTTCCTTTCCATACCTTTGTGTACCATTCACTATTTTCAAACCTTATTTTCTACTTCCAATTTCTTCCCAACCCTTTAACTGTCTCTGTTTCTTCCCACCTCCTGAGGCATAATTAAATTTCTTCCTAACCCTCTGTTTAATCTCTGTTTCTTCTCATCACTTTAATCATCAGTTTGATTCTTTCCAACCTCTTTATCCATCTCAATATGAGAGGTCCTCTGTTAAGCTTAAAAGATACTAGCCCCCTCTTCCCATAAATCTATTCGTCTCTATCTCTTCCTGTCACTGTATTAATCTTTCTGCTTCTTTCTATTCCTTTATTAAATTTTCGTTTTTCCTACGTCTCTATCCAACTTTGTTTCCTCACAACCATTTATTCATCTATTTCCTTTTTCCTTGCACCTTATCTAACTTCATTCCTTCCTAACACTTTAATCATCTTTCTTCTTTTTCCCAGCACCTTTATCCAACTTTATTTCTTCTCAACACTTCATTTAACTTTCTTCTTTTTTCTTAGTGTCTTCATCTCACCCTCTAGGGAGACCTACAGTCAAGTGCATGATGTGCACTGTCGACACAGCTCTCTTAGGGAATAACTTAAACCTCGTTGCGGAAGGAGGGACACAGGTGTGTTCCTCAGACCAGTGTGTGTCTATCGGACTTGGCAAATAGAGGTCAAGTAACCGCTGTGAATTAGAGCCAGTAATAGTGAAAAAGTATATATTACCGGATTGTAATTAAAATCGAAAGTTTATCAATAAGGTAATTCTTAACCTTATTGGTGTTAAGCCATTCTAAACTGGATAAACTCCTACAAAAAGAGTCCCTCTCCGTCCCCTGTTCATCTCTTTCTCAGTAATTACCGCTAAATCTTCCATAATCAGATTTCCCCCATAATTAATGTAATTTCCTCACCAACTTCTTTCCATAGTTGTCTTTATCACATTATTTCTTTCTTCCTCTGTTTTACTGTTCCTCAGACTCTTGTTCCCCTACCCCCCTTCCAACTCCCATTTGTCTTCTTCGCTTTTATTTGCAGTTTTTCTTTGCAAGAGCTCTTCCTTCACGACTTGAAATTAGCAATCACTCGTGGCGTGCCAATGCCCTCTTTCTTTTTCTTTGTAATCTTTTACTTTAGATTGTACTGTATATTTATTATCATTTACATATCTATTTGTTCTCTTTCTTGATTGGAGACTATCTTATGTAGAATCTGTCTCGCGGGTTGGGGACATATAGTTGAAATTATCCAAATTATTAGATTACTTTTAAAAATTCTAATACTTACAGAAATGATTTCAACGTTCAATAAAATAAAACAAGAAGTTCCTATTGTGTTCAAAACTAGAACCATATATTAAATTTCAAGGAATTAATGGCTACCTTGAGTCCCCATTTCGTTTCATCTACTCATTTGATATCAAAATATTATATAAACATGTTACCGCACTATATATATATATATATATATATATATATATATATATATATATATATATATATATATATATATGTATATATATATATATATATATATATATATATATATATATATTTTACTAAAAAAAATTTTAAGAAATGTATCACCATTTCTCTGTTCTTGCTTTTTATTTCTTTTTGACATTATCTCCAACTCATTTGATCATCTAATTTCCTTTTCTTCTACGTATCATCATTTAATTTCTCCCTGACCTGATATTCTTCTGTTTATTAATTTCCGTCATCCTTTGGAAAAAAAGAATTTAGTAAATCAATAATTTAATATTCATTAAATAAATTAATTATTAGTTGAAAACCTTATTCCGGCAATGTCCATTGTTCATAATACTCATAGGACTAACTTTAATAAATTAAGCAATTATACTTATTAATGTTATGAGGGTTAGAAATTAAGCTAGAAAAAAGTTTTCATCAAAAGCGAGACGTTTCCATGCAATGTCATTTGTATTCATAATTTTAATTTGACGGTTCTGGCAAACAATGTCAATTACATCGCATTATGAGATAAATTTCCATTGGTTTTGATCTTTATTTGTTGTGCAAAATTGAAATGGTAATATAATAAGCTATTATCGAATAAATTAGTAATATTTAATATCCGATTGTAATAATGGCCCGAAATATGTTAATTGCTAAATGTGATATCTTGTACAAAGATATCATTAGACAAAAAGTATCTGAACAATTCCTCTTACGGTGGCAGTTTTTTCTTATATCATCGTTTCTCATTTCTTTATTTGTCTCGTTTAATTCTTCTATCCTTTCTTGCTACTTTCCGGGAAGCCATTGGAAAATTCAAGGGACCTTTTTTACCGTTTCTCATAACTCTGGAAAGATCTCTGTTTTACTAGAGAGAATGAATCTTCCAGAAACGTTCTTTTCTTAGAGGTTCAAATATTTTAGATTTCTTCTCAGAAGTGTATGTGTTTGGGCACGTTAAAATGACAAAGAAAAATAAAGGATAAGGATCATAGTTTTAAAAACGAACAATGTGGGAATGATTATTCATTGTTATTACCTCTGCATCCGAAGCTGGAAGACGTTGGGACTTTGGTTCGGTTTGTTCGTCTGTTGATCCTTGTGTTTGTTAACAGGACTACGCAAAACATTTCTTTGTGGACTTCGACGGAATTTTGAACTTAGCTGGCCCTCGTTACTGACAACAAACGATTATAATTTTAGAGATATGGTAATGTAAGTTTTAAGCAACTGGTACACTTAAATCGATGGATTTCTCAGCCTTTGTGGAGGTTCGCGGTCTCCAAGCTTTTTAATATCAAATTCTTCGAAAATATTTGAGTTCTTGGACACACATAGTATTACACATACGCACGTGAGCGTGCGCACACATATATGTATGCCTATATATACATTTATACACAAACACATTCTCTCTCTCTCTCTCTCTCTCTCTCTCTCTCTCTCTCTCTCTCTCTCTCTCTCTCTCTCTCTCTCTGTATATATATATATATATATATATATATATATATATATATATATATATATATATATATTTATATATATATATATATATATATATATATATATATATATATATTTATATATATATATATATATATATATATATATATATATATTTATATATATATATATATATATATATATATATATATATATATATATATATATATATATATATTTATATATATATATATATATATATATATATATATATATATATATATATATATATATATATATATATACTGTATATATACTGTATGTATATATATATATATATTTGTATATATATGTATATATATATATATATATATATATATATATATATATATACAGTATATATATATATATATATATATATATATATATATATATATATATATATATATATATATATATATATGTATATTTACAATTATGGAAATATTTCATAAAGATTTCTGTTGGTATGTAGAGCATATACTGAATGCCCTTCTAAAGGAGAGAATGCCGTAACGATATTCTAACAGAAAGAATTTCTCAGCTGTAAGATTGAATTGAAAATATCTTTCAAAGGTTTTTCATTTATACTTATCTCGAAAAGCGAGATCAAAGGCTACCGATTCCAAGGGAGAGAAAATGGGTGAGGAGGTTCCTTAGCGCCATAACAATAGACCCAAAGCACCGCGGAGAGCTTTGTTCGGTGGAAAATCCTCCCTTTACTTGGTAAAGATTATTGATGTAAATAACAACCATCAATATCACACTAGATGTCCCTGAAGTTGATGGTTTACTTTGGGTGTGGAAGGGCAATAAAGTCTCTATGGCGACGAGAGGAGATGGCTGCAGATCGCACTAAACTTCCGGAATTATCGTCCTTCTGTACTAAAAGCACCATTTGACATTTCTGCGCCATTGTCTGGTTCTCGAACATTGCGGATCTCGTGTCAAGATGGATAAGGAGAATGAAGGGCTGAGAGGATTCTTGCCGTTATGTTTCGGGAAATCTCAGCAGTATGACAGAAGAGATAAGGACTATGGAAATTTAACTACCAATTTCCAAGATTTTCATAAAGTGCTTTAGTTAAATTTCTCTAGAAATTCAAGACCTTTCATGAAATTAACAGTTTATTAAATACTTGTTGTTGCATTGGCATATTCGTAAACTTTCTTTCCTACTATATTACTTTTCATATACAAATGAGTGTATAACTATAACTCTTATTATAAATAGTTTTTTCATCCGTTCTTCCGATGGTTTACGATGATTCCTGATAGAAAATTACATACAAACAATCTAAAATACATTGTTATGTTTCTTTTTGTAAGATCTATCAGTACTGAATAATGTCTCTCCACATATAGATATATCGAAATTAAAAGTATAACTTTCATTTCCAGAATAATCCTTTATAAAAATCTACATGATGATAAAAAAAATCCTCAAGAAAGGCCAAGATGTAAGATTTCC
>NC_090739.1:122327127-122334425 GCF_036898095.1 Palaemon carinicauda
ACACACACACACACACACACACACACATATATATATATATATATATATATATATATATATATATATATATATATATATATATATATATATATATATATATATATATATAGTATTGAGTAACAACGTACATACATATAAAGTATATACAGTTATAGGTATGCATATATGTACGTAAACAACAAAATAAAGCTAATGGATTGCTTTCTGTTCTGGAGATCCTGTCATGAAAATAAACTATATCGCTGAACACATTTTTTACGATTTAGAAAGAGCGAATCAAAATACTCGTGTGTCACACGTGTCTTCATCAGCTTTTCCAGGTCAGGAAAAAAAACGATAAGCTCGTGTCTTTGTAAGAGAGGGAAAATTCACTCATGCTTGACTATTTTTTTTTTGTGTGGGTGTGACTGTATTTTCATATTCATATATCTTTCAAGAGCAGTGGGTGTTTTTATTACAAACTTCTTACTTAAAGTAAGTATAGTATTCTTATGGGTTTGTCTTTACGCACGACAAATAAAGCTATAACTAAACTGTTTTCACATAAAGAAAAAAAGAAACTGCTCGACAAGATGATACTGTACCACCCGTGTTTCACACGAGCGTACACAATAACGACATTTCTCTTTTTTGTATATATTATCCTTTGTATCTTCGCTCTCCCCTCGCACTGACAGCAACTTGTTTTAACTCGTCCGCATATTTCATTGTTAACTGTTAACTGCCGGTTTGATAAGAAATAGCATGTCGTTATCCACATGACCACTTATATATATATATATATATATATATATATATATATATATATATATATATATATATATATATATCCCCTATATGATAAAGAGCAAGTGTCTGGTTATATATATATATATATATATATATATATATATATATATATATATATAATATTCATATATGCATATTTCCTGTCAAGCTGAGCGTTATTGCTTAACGTATGACTACTCCATCGTCTCTCTTCGTCTATCAGGTAGGAGGGAGAGAGAGTAGTTAGGGAAAGGGGGAGGGGCTGGGATGGGTTAAGTCTGTGTCTTCATATCCATCTAGAAAAGAAAACCGGTCTGCTATTTTTCTATATATCCCCTCTTTTTTATTTGAGTTTCAAGTATATCGACAATTGAATAAAATGTGGTACTGCAAAAGTTATCTCTTGCATTCAAATATACATCTGGTGCATCTCCCTTCGTTTGGTACCTTCTCTCTGATATGTTTGCAAGTTGTGGCTTCCTATTCTTTAAAGGTTGCAGTTGTAGAACCCTTTCTGTTTAAGGGAGATCTTACTTTCCAGACGCAATTTTTTCTAAATTAGTTTTTAAAACTTTTTTATGTGTTTTTATATGAAACCTAACAAAAAAATCAACTTATGCAAAACATTTCCAGCCGATGTCGCGTAGGAATCAAGCCGATTTTTAGAAAATTAATTGTTAAAAATAGCTAGATAGGCTACTCGTACCTTTGTGTTTGAAAAGCCGAGAGAAACGCTGAAATTGAAGCTAGGTAGGTAGCCTATACCCAAGCTGAGCATAACATTGTAATGTCATTGCAAGATATCTTATATTTGAATAAGGAATAAAAATTATATACTTTTTTCTTGAAGGTATGACTTCACTTTAACAGCGTAGGAAGCAGCTAAGTTTCAGCTTGCTTGCTAGAACAAGCTGTGAGTGTAACTAGAGTACCTATAAAAACAGGTACTCTAAATGCAACTGAATGTGGCCATTTTAATTCAGTTAGCAGTAGTAACACATGAAGTGGTACGAAGTGGAACACAACCACTTCCGACAGTGCAAATGTGAACACTTGCTTCATTTTGAGTTTCCAACCGCTTTTAGAACCGGCCCAAAGCATTATGTTATTCATTATCGAATATTACCTACGTGTTATTCAAAGCAGCAACATAATTAACCAGTCATTTAGACAAACTGTAAAATTCATCCCAATCTTAATGACGTCCCAAAGACGTATTATTCTTTAAAAAAATTATTTGGTAGTCAGAATTTATTCCTCTCATAGAATATGTTGTAAAATCAGCTTTTAATGGTCTGTCTCTATAGCCTATATTATATATATATATATATATATATATATATATATATATATATATATATATATATATATATATATATATATATATATATCACTGATCCCCTTAAAGGTTGAGAATTTTTAGTTCATATTCATTGATTTTATAACAAAAAAAAAAAAAAAAAAAAAAAGTCAGACGTTCAAGAACAATGCATAGTAAATAACAATGTAGAGGTCTTGTATAGACCTGGATTTCCTTATATGTTTTTATTTTTTTTTTTTTTGTCATAAACATTATTTAAAAAAGGCTTAAATACAGAATACAAAAGAAGTGGTCTTATCAGCGAAAAAAATCACATTCAGAATTTCATTTGGCCACGGCTGAAAGCAATTGAAAGTAGGCTTCTTGTTTTTTCTGTTTCCTTTATAAACTAGAATCATTGAACTGTTAAGAAACAAAAACAGCATCAGCAAAACTGATTACTGAATAGGCTTACTTGTAAAACTTTCAGTTTTTAACACTCAACTTCTTAACCTAAGCTAATAAAGAGCACATCTCCTTAACAAACTATTGATTGACAAATAGGGTGCAAATTTATATTCTAATGTCGAGATAAAGTTATCGGTGTAAGCCTACTGTAGGCTTACTTCGTGATAAGGGTCAAAAACTTTTCTCGAGAACGTCCAATCAGACTGTACTGGAAAAAAAAAAAAAATTATTTTCACAAATTGATGAGCTTGAGATATAGCGTTGGGGTCTGAGAGGCTGTTCAGAGGAGTGTCCGCAAATACTTTTTATTACATTTTAATCGACATACATCATCTCTTTACAAAGTGTGGAATTTATTAACACTCGGATTCCACACTCCACACTAGATCAAGATGTAGAGCAGATGAGCCGTAATGATGACGTAAATTCCACGTTTTGGCAGCCCTGTGTGGAATCCGAGTATTGATAAATTCCACACTTTGTAAAGATATGATGTATGTCGTTTAAATTGTAATAAAAAGTAATAAATAATTAACATGAGTGTTTTATTATTTATTTATAAAAATTACAATAAATTGTAAAGTCTATGAAAGTGTGGATGCTATGGGACTAGGAGGCTCAGTGGAGTTCAGCGCTTGATGTTGCCGACTCAATGAAAGACTGATTCTTGAATCAGTGTTGAGGTAATTAATTACAATTGCTGCACAACAGTTGCCTTTTGACGAATTGATTCGTCAGCTCAAGAAAAACCTAAAAGTTTATTCTTTTTCATGTGAGTATCTTTTTGCAATTTCTGTAGACAAAATACTGTGAGGATTATATGAAATAGGCTTACCTACTCATACTGTCGTTTCATAACTTTAGATTTCTTCTATGAATGCATTTTTATGGGTTGCGCTATACAAAGCTCTGTAATAATGTAAAAAGTGATGTTCATGTAAAATTGATTTCATCACATCACTACTCTGATATTTTAAAATGGACGAATTATATATTTTTTTTCTGTAAATGGCTAAAAATCTTAGCCCAAAATACAATATAGCATAGTCTAATCGATGTTCCTAATCTATATTCGTACCTCCATTGTTAATTTTAATTGCTATGAATAATTTTATGTAGTTATAAAATTGAGTTATGTCATTGTAATGTCACTTTTATGATAATTTATCTATAGTAACGGCATTATATAATGTAGGGGTTTAAAAATACAGTAGTTACTTCCTTACGTAAACTTATAAGCCAAAGGCTTTTAGCTTACGGTATGCCCAGGCCTAATCTATATCGGTTTTTCCTTTATTAATGGTCATAGTTTTCACTATATTTGTATGGTTATGATGTCATGCTACAAAATTTTCTCTAAAGGAACAGCATTCCTCAATTAAGTGGTAATTATTTCCTTACATAGACTTATATGGCTCATTCCTCGTTGTTGTAAAAACGATGCTGATTCCATCATAATATTTTCGCTAGGAAGATGTAATCATAAAGCCATATATCACTGATCTTAATACTGTGAGCGAAATGTAGCAGACCTAAGAACTTATTGCTTGCATTTACTGTCTTTAAATGTAAGCTACATGCCACTGTATTCACTTGTGTTCTTTAAAGGCTGCCAAAACTCTAACCCGTCATAGAAATTTGGAACTAGGTTCATGATTTGAAGTCAAATATGTATGTATATTATCTGTTGAATTTTACTTAGGTTCCCTCTTTATTCTTATTCTACATATGCCATCACATCTGAATGAAACATTGCTTACAGCTAGGTATGCCTGATGCATGGTAAGCGGAAGTTCAGAGAAACATGGATACAGCCAGATTTTCACCCATGGTTGAAACAGGTTGAAGGAGACCCAGAGATGGCTTTCTGCACTGCCTGCCAAAAAGCATTTAATGCCGAATTAACATCAATCAAAAGGCATAGCATCAGTAAGATTCATCTTCAAAAGGAACGCGAGCTTGATCTTGGGCAGAATAAGCTGGAAGAAAACATAAATGAAAAAAACACCCCATGGTGTAGTAATGGCTACCATTCTATTTGGGTGTTTTATTACAGAACATAACTTGCCTTTCACTACTGCTGACAATTTGGTGGATTTGATGAAAAGGATGTTCCCAGACTCGGCCATAGCTCAAAGTTTATCCATGAAACGTACAAAGTGTACGGATGTAATCAAAACCATGGGGAGGACCGTGACAAACAGCCTAGCAAAAAAGTTGAGGACCAGCAAATTTTCTGTCATCATGGATGAGTTAACGGATGTGAGCACATTTAAGTCCTGTGCTGTAATTGTTAGGTTTTATGATTCCTCTGTGCAGAAAATCACCACTGCTATGCTAGACCTTGTTAATTTATAGGACTCAGACAATAATGCCCAAGGGTCTACTAGAGAAAATTTATATTCCCTACTGATAAATACATTAACAAAGTATGACATCCCCCTTAGTAATTTCATAGGGTTTGCAGCTGATGGTGCTTCTAATATCATGGGCGAGCATAATTCCCTATGTAGCAGACTTAAACACTTATTGCCTGGACTTACTGTCTTTAAATGTATATGCCATTCTATTCACTTGTGTTCTTCAGAGGCTGCCAAAACTCTATCCCGTCACTGCGAGGATTTGCTTCGCAGTATATATACATTTTTTGCTCATAGTTATAAAAGGCAGTATGATTTTAAACTCTCTCTGGAATTTTGTAATACTAAGCCTCACAAAATACTCCATCCCAGTCAAACAAGTTGGCTTTCGTTACATGAAGCAGTTAGAAGAGTTCTAGAGCAGTGGCAGCCTTTAACCTTGTACTTCAGTCGAATTGAAGGTAGAGAACAGTTGACAGCAGTACACCAGATAGTTGAAAGGATGAGAGATCCTACTGTTTTTTTATATTTTACCTTTTTAGATTACATTTTACCAAAATTTAATGACTTCAACTTACTCTTTCAAAGAAATTCCCCCACATTCCATTTGCTTTTTGACAAAATAACAAAATTATATAGATCGATATTGGGTACTTTTTGTCAGCCACACATTCTTCAGAAACAATCATTAATGACAATTGATTCATGTAATGAAAGCAAATATGTTCCACTTAACCAACTTTATCTGGGAGCAGAACATCAGACTTTGTTTCAGAAAGAATCCTTAAAGAATCCTGAAATGTTACTGGATGTTCAAAACAGATGCAGAAAATTTTGTTTCAGTTTGTATTGCAATTAGGAAAAGGTTTGATCTGGACAACCCTTTGTGGAAGATGGTTTCGTTTTTGTCAATAAATAAATCATTAGATTATCAATCAAGAATAGCTATGCCATCTCTACAGGATTTAGTCAAATTAGTCCCAAGAATAGGTGTAGATGTAGAAAATAACCAGAAGTTAGACGATGAATGGCGGAGTTTAGATTTCATACAAATACCAGAAGATTTAAAGCACGAGACAAATATAGAAACATTTTATAAAGGATTGGGCAATTTAAAAGACGAAGAGGGTAATCTAATATTATCAGCATTGTCTTATTTTGCTCTACATATTTTATCTTTACCAACATCAAATGCTGATGCAGAGAGAGTGTTCAGTAAAGTCAATCTCATAAAAACAAAGATTAGGAATTCTTTACAATTACCATCAATAATTGCTCTTATAGCTGTGTCAGAAGAAGTCAAGAGATATGGAGGCTGGGCCCGGTTCAAAGTTAATGATGAAATGTTTAACGCAGTCAGAGATATGTATAAAGAAAAATAGTGTTGGGAGGGGGGGGGGGGGGGAATTGTCAGATGAAATTCCTCTTGTAAGTTTCTTAAAATTTATATTTTTGTGTATACCCTTTATACATTACCAATACTCTAGAAAAAACTATTCTCATGCTTATAATGTTTAGGCTATATTTCTTATGAAGATAAACTGACTTTGTACGTATTCACCAATTCAAACTAAATTATATCATAAACCTGTGGGCAAATACTAATATATATAAGGGAAATATCTATCATTTATTAAGTTATTGTTACTAGTCCTTCATAATAAATTATATTTTTTATTCTTGTTATCCTTACTGCGCATTTACATTCGTTATTATGTTTATTCTTCGGCATAATCTTTATATATATATATATATTTTGTTTATTTCAATTTTCCTTATCAAATAGACTAATGTTGTTTATACGTTTTTTCCTTATAGCTTTTCTCTAAAGTCAACTCAAGTATTAAGACAATATCAATCGAAATATATCCGACAACTTGAAATAATGACAAAATTTAATCATATATATATATATATATATATATATATATATATATATATATATATATATATATATATATATATATATATATATATATATATATATGACGTTAATATGGACCTGAATATAATGTACATTATTCAGAGACAATACTGCAAGTTCATAATGTGGGAATAATTCAGAATTATAACCCTCCTAATTCTGAATCAAACGAGAAGTCCTTCTCGTTATCCCTGTGTGTATTAGTTATATTGTAAAATTGTGCATATTATAACACATAAAGACAAACCATTTAGCATGATAGCACATTCCTCCTCAGTTCGATATAGTGTAACTGACAAACGTTATCAAGTGTGAAACTGGGACTAATCAGCGACACCGCTGAGCGTGGAGTTGCCTAGTGTGGAGAATCTGGCAGCCCTGATTCCACATTCCACACTTAATCAAGATGTGGAGCAGAGTAGCCGTATCGATGACGTAAATTCCACATTTCGGCAGCCCTGGTTTCAAGTGACGGAGA
>NC_090739.1:122334448-122344448 GCF_036898095.1 Palaemon carinicauda
ACAGAAATATATGCTAAACATATGAAATATTTAACTTTAGAAGAAAATCCGTGTGATATCAAGTTAAGGATTATGATAGTGATAATCTTGGATGATTGTGCTGATGAAAATAATGATAATCATGAGGAGGAGGTGGAGGTGTTTGTTTAGAAAAATATTAATCAGTCCAACAACAGTATTCATTTCGATATTTGATATAAAAAGTTATAAAATCCTCTCTTTAGATTATGAAATTCATCCTACTTCCTGTGCTGTTTCAAGGTATAATTTGATAAATGCCTGATGGTTTTGATATCAGACAGTATTTCAAATAAAAGTTATTAGACTTTCAAATGTGAATATTAATATTATTTTCAGGTAAATAAACACTCATATGCCACTGAAACCCCCCAAAAAACTCCACCAGTCCCCCTAAGCTGGAGCGTTTGAATATCATTTCGGAACAATTTGGAAAGGTTCTTCGAAGAAGTCCATAAGCATTTGACACGCACTCATAGCGACATATTTATTTCCTTTCATTGGCTACATCATCCTCTCTATGATTGATAGTGGTCCTCCTTTACCTCCGCCAACGAATTTGGAAGGAGGTTATGTTTTGTATTTGTTTGTGTGTTTGTTTGTTAGTGAACAGCTTCCTGCCCACAATTAATCGTAGAGTAACGAGACTTGCAGGGATTGACTGTTATGTAAAAATCTGGAGATGATTAAATTTAGGAAGGTCAAGGCCGAACGCCAAGGTCACTGTCAAGTAAAATGTAAAAATCACGTAATCAGCCATACGTTTGGACATCGGTGTCACAGAGACTTCAAACTTGGTTCATATTTGAAAGTATGGAAATCCACGCTAATTAAGACATGTTAAGGTCGAGAAATAAGCTGCAGCGGTGAAGGTCATCGGTCTACCGAGTGCCCCTTTAGTTTACAACTGTGATTGCTAACCTTTTAAATCATTGCCAAATTGTTCCTTCTATCCTTAAAATTCCTTTAAAAGTCATAGTTTTTCCTTCATTACTTATGTACCCGAGCTGTGATAAATGACGGCTAAATATTTAGATAGATATGCACGCACACATACAAGCACGCACACCATTCTCACCCCCTCCCTCATTCTTAACTACAACACAGAAGATTAGACAATTTATGGGAGATTTTGGTTTTCAATTGCACTTCTCGGGGTACCGCCTCTCACAAGGGTACGTATACTCACTCTCCTCTTACCCAGTGGACGGGGAGAGACAGAGTAGTCATACGTCTAGCAATGCCACTGGGCGTGACAGGAAAGATTATATATATATATATATATATATATATATATATATATATATATATATATATATATATATATATATATTTACTTATATGTTTATATAAACACACACACTCACTCTCGCGCACACACACACACACACACACACACACACATATATATATATATATATATATATATATATATATATATATATATATATATATATGTATATATATATATAAAGAGAGAGAGAGAGAGAGAGAGAGAGAGAGAGAGAGAGAGAGAGAGACGCAGCTCTTTATCATATAAGGGAGATGGATGAAATAACAGGATATAAGTTCATGTGTGAATTCCTAACAATATAAAAGAGGTGTTGAACTCCAACCCTGCCAGTATGATAGAGATAAATAACCTTTACGTTAACTATATGGAGATAGAGTTTGGAGTCACCCATTTGATGAATAATGATAAATAACCAATGGTAAATTATTTAGTAAATTGTGGTTTATCAATTTAAATCTTATAATTCAGTTAAATTACCTAGAAAATAAATATTCAAGCAGGAATAGGGTGAGTAATTAAGTATATGATAATTTTCAAATAATATTTGAATATATGCTGGCTTCCGTGCAACGTACCGGCAACATTTTCACGATTAAAGATAATACCGATCAACTGTTCTTTATAATCAGCGCAGTAATAACAGCTAACGAGGTATATATTATTATAATATTTATACATATATTTTTTTTGGGGGGGGGGTTGGGGGGGGGGGCAAAAACTGTGAATTATATAGATTGAAGAGGTTAAGTGTAATATTAGATTAGAGATAGGAATAAAGATCGATGGATAACACTTAATTTTTATGAAACCTGATGCTGTTTGCGGTAAACAAACAAATGAATTAAAGCCAAATAAAAGTTGAATTTCTTTTCTAAATAATTACATTTGACTAATCTTAATTATATAGATTCATTAACTACTTTATAAATGCACAATTAAAATATTGATATTTCATTTATATCATTTTTTTTTAAAGATTCCTCACACATTATAAACATACGTATTTTACGAGTACTCCAGTTGTATTTAGTGTTAAAACCTTTTTGTAAACGTCATATCTAATAACTTTTTTAGAAATAATTAATTTCTTTTGTAGTATGTAAAAGTTGGTATAAGATATCATTAGAACATTGGTCTTTGACCGCTGGCATTTAGGCAAGCGGATCCAGATAGTTTCTATCCTTTATTTTGGTTATGTTTTTTATTATATTTCCAGAATGAACTATTTACAAACTTCTGTATTAATTACTTTGGAAAATACCACCTAAGGCAATATCTCCGTTGTGCATTTTATATTTATGAAATGTACATACATACATACATACATACATACGAACACACAAACACATTATTTATATATATATATATATATATATATATATATATATATATATATATGTATATATATACATATATATATGTATATATATATATATATATATATATATATATATGTTTATATATATATATATATATATATATATATATATATATATATATATATATACATATATATATGTTTATATATATATATATATATATATATATATATATATATATATATATATATATATATTTATATATATATATATATATATATATATATATATATATATATATATATACATTTATATAGAAAAAGTATATATATATATATATATATATATATATATATATATATATATATATATATATATATATATATATATATACTAATTGTGCAATTGTTCAATTAAAGAATTATCTAAACGAATATTTCTCAAAGGTAAATTTTCGTTAAGAAAAAAAAACACAATAGTACATTTAAAGGAGTTGTGTATAGTTAAAGAAACATTATATCATACTTTGAGTTTAGTTAGGTTTCAACTTCATACCCCATAACTTGCTCCTTCCACTAATTTTAGCTAGATCTCCGTTAAGGGATTCAGTAACTTCAGGTCTACATTCAGTAATGGGATTTGATGTAAAGAGGGTAGCATCATCTGCATATGCAAGAAGCTTGTTTTCAGGCCAAACCAAATAATATCTGCATATATTATGAAAAGCAATGGGCCAAGAATACTACCTTAAGATTCACCTTATATTAAATTCCCATACACATAATATAATAGCGTCCATCAGCAACTACTCATTGCAATCTATTACTTGAAAATCCATTATTAATGCTAAGAAAACACCCACCGTCTCCCATCTGTTTGAGCGTCAAAACAAGGAATATGATTGAAAAGGTCAAAGGCTGAACTAGAATCAAATCAAGTCATACGAACTTCTTGACCACAATCAAGGGATTTCTCTACAGCATTGGATATTGTAGGAAGGGCATCAAATGCTCCAGGGCCTTTAAAAAGCCAAATTGCAAACTAGGGAACATTTTATTACTTTTAGGATACTATATAGACGTTTTTTCAAAAGACCATAAAAAACTTTAGGTACGGGAATTATGGAAATTGGGCTATACCCAAATGTTACCAAGATGGGGTAACAATACGAGTTCTCCGAGTGTTAAAAGAACATGTTCTTGTTGAGTTCTCCAAGTGTTAAAAGAACATGTTCTTGCTAGCTTACAAAAACAAGTTTGGATATAAGAAATCAGCTCTCTTTATTAAAACAAAGGAAAAATACCAATTAGGTGTACACCTCATAAGCATTTAGGTCAATTGTTTTGATTCATAAAAAAAAAAAAAAAAAAAAAAAATATATGTGGATGTTACTTTTAACCCCGAGCGGATACTAAACCTTTATAAAGAACACGATGTCAAAAAGTATGATTCCTGTTAATGAAAATGATAATGCGCAAATCCATTGCTGAAAAAATATCTGAAGCCTCTAGGAAAAAAAATATCACTAATGTTTCCATGTTGGGTAAACTAAGGTGAAGAATCAGTAATGATCGCCCATGTGGATGAGCCCTATTTGGAATTCAGACATGAGAGACAAATTGGGAAACAGGTCATCATGGATCCCATACCCGGATTCAAAACTGTCAATTTCTTTTAATTTTATTCACGAAAGTGGCCAATTACTTTAATTTTTGTTCACAAAATATGCAAGAATTTTCGCTATGACAAACATCGGAATGAAGTATTAAGGAATGAGTCAGCAATTTTTGCAAAGTAGAGTCTATGTAAGTAACTTGAAAAGTATATGGCTAATATCTTGAGAATCTCAGGATTATTGGTCAAATTATTTAATTTTACTGTTCAAGACTTCAGCTGTTTAAACACTTGTCCGCTTTGTTCATCAGCAAATATTGAATGTTAAACCTAAGACTCAAAAAAGTTAACGGTAAAAATTCTTTATTATGTGAATAAAAGTTATATAATGATATAAATCTCATTTTGAAAAATAGATTACTGCCCGAAACATATAATTAGAGATCACATAAGATTTGGTTTTAATCAATCATTGTATGATACTTCTCTCTCTCTCTCTCTCTCTCTCTCTCTCTCTCTCTCTCTCTCTCTCTCTCTCTCTCTCTCTCTCTCAAGGTAAAATTAAGGGAAGGATATGAATAGATCTACATAGTTGTTGATATTTCATATGTTTCGTTTGTTCACTTCTGACTGCTGTAACTCTATTTCCCGCATCCCCTTCTGGCTTCCAACTTAGTCGTCGAAATCCTTCAAGCTTTTATTCTGTCATCTTCCATTCTCAGGTGCTTTATTGCGAAATGAGTTTCAAACTGGGAATCTTCATTGTTTTCATATTACAAATTTCTTGGAATGAAAACCTAAAGCTTGAATTACTTGTGTCTTAGATACCTTATGTATACTTTCCTGTCTTTCAATTTTATTCCGTTTAAAAGGTAAAGGAATTGATAAGGAATGTTGTGAACAATTATAGTCTTTTCAGTCATGCACTGTAGTTTCCAATAGCCAAAAAAAGTGTATTACTATTGAATTTTTCAGCCGAGAAGCCCGTGATGAAGTAAAGTGTTGCTCAAGTTCTTGCTTACTATCTAATTTTGAAGAATCTATTTTGCATCCTAAAGTTTTGCACCAAACAACCAACTTTCATCATTCATGAGTTTTATCTTTATCTATCGGATGAAAAATTATTCATTTATCGATAAAACTGGTCTCTGGTACCATTACGATATCAGCAGATACGTAAATTGTTCTGATAAAAAAAAGATATATTGCCTATTTGATAGTTATTATATATTTAGTTTAAGAGATAGTAGATTTTTCAGCTGTAAGTTATATGAAATAAACGGAGAGTTCTTTATTATATAATGAATTATAAAAAAAAAATTTCATTTGACCTTCAACATTATGAATAGGTTAACAATATAAAAAAAGATAATTTGTTCGCAGGAAATTATTATTCCTGAAATGATACTGTTTCAATTGCATATGAAATACACGCTGTTTAATTCGGGTATGTTAAAAATATATCTAAATCCACATTACTTTAATCCCATATTCATAATCTATTCATTTATAATGGTTTCCAATATATTTTGTGTCTTAGAGATTACTGGATAAAATTCTTCTTTGTTTATCTAAATTTGTTCATGAGTTGAGGGTTTTTCATTCTATCTACATTTTTGTTACGTCACAAGACCGTTTATATTTTTTTCTTTGACAATGTGTTCGAGTTTGAAATTTCCCTTTACATCACCCATATGAATTCTTCATTTCACTTTGCTTACCTCCTTTATGTCTCAGGCTAAAGAGTATAGTATTTAATTAATATCGCTATTCATCGTAGTACAATTCATCAGCCTATTTCTATACAGAATGTCCTCAAATTACAAACACTTGGACATACAAACACATATCCAACTAAAATCCTAAATCTCAGATATTGTATCAAAACTAAGTATACTGTAATAAGATAAAGAAATCTGTAATAAAACAATATCATATAATTTAATACAGTAAACAAAACAACATTTGCAATACCCTGATATTAATTTCATATGAAAGCGGACTATTTGCCGACTTTCATAGCTGGAAATCGTAGGCATGGGAGTCAGATTAGCCATACCCTAGGCCGAAATTTAGAAAAATTCGACTTAGAAACAATTCTACATTCAAAGATCTCCTTTGAATATATTAATTATTCAAGTTGAGGACCTGCATTATACTACTTAACTAAAACGAGAAAACCTTAAAGTTTTCTTTGTATCTCTTTGATTCTTTTCATATTTTCCCTGTTCCTTATTTCCTTCCTTTCTCTCCAACAGTTTCATTTCCTTTGGCATTTTCAAGAGATTTTTGTAAATTGATTTAAAATTGCGTTGAAGGTAAATTAGATTATTCATTATTATATGTTAATATGTTGATTGCATTTGCTATGTCATTTGAAATCTTTCCATCTTGTTTTTAGATTATGTTTAACCTAATCTTTATATTAAGCTATATAAAGTAATGGTAAATTAATGACTATTTTAAAGAAAAAATAGTAAACTTTCTATATTGCACTCAAATGAACCCTTTTAATTTATTGCGGAGACAATTTTTTTCACTGGTGTCATATACTCATTTAAAACACTAGTACATATTTATTTATTATAATATATAATAAATAGAAATAAAAAATAACTAAGGATTTTAAATTTCCTTACTTAAAATTCACACTGATTATTCACTTAAACGGTATGACAACTTCGATACAATCTGTATTACAGGTCTTGAAATTGAAAGTTCACTTTCTGTTGAGGGAAACAAGCGTAAAGCCTTCCCAGAGCAACAGGATTCTAATTGAGTAATATAAATATTGGACATTCGCTCTATAAGTGAAATAGTTACGATGTCAATTTACACAGAGAATTCCCATGAGTAAACCATTTATTACATCTTCCACCGGTAAGTGTATGTGTTTTTGTATGTGCACCGGCTGAAATTGCAATTTCTATTCATCATCATCTCCTCCTACGCCTATTGACAAAAAGGGTCTTGGTTAGATTTCACCAGTCGTCTCTATCTTGAACTTTTAATTTAATACTTCTCCACTCATCATCTACTTCACACTTCATATTCCTCAGCCATGTAGGCCTGGGTCTTCCAACTCTTCATGAGTCTTGTGGAGCCCAGTTGAAACTTTGGTTAACTAATCTCTCTCTACGTCTACGATTGAGGAGCTGTCCAGTATCAACCCAACTACTTAGAATTCTCGTTAATATGGAAAACTAGTGAAAATAATTTTGATTATTTACTACGAAATGTTCAAAGGAGATGTGAAAAATATGCAGAATATTAACCACCATATGGTTAATGTTTTTACACTCTCCTTAGTTAACTCGTTAATTCAGTATATATGTATGTATATATATATATATATATATATATATATATATATATATATATATATATATATATATGTATGTATATATATATATATATATATATATATATATATATATATATATATATATATATATATACACACATATATATATATATATATATATATATATATATATATATATACATATATATATATATATATATACATATATATATATATATATATATATATATATATATATATATATATATATATATATATATGTACATATATATATATGTGTGTGTGTGTGTACGTTTGTGTGTAGGTATACGTGGATATGGCCTGGTGATTATAAGAATTAGTCTTCATTAGGAAAATAAGAAAACGATTTTTGGAAGAGACCAGTGAAAAGGGTGCTTTTTTTTATAAATCTTAATGTAACTCTAATAACCTGTTGCTTGAAGAAGGTAACAGGGATTTAGTCTAAAGTGTGCTGTTCCAACCAGATTGTTAAAGAACATAAGACTAATAACCTCATCCTAAAATAGCTTTTGATTTACTGCAGTTGTTCTTAAGCTCAACCCATCTCCTTCAGTTGGATCTGTGTATAAACTCAGTTGGATGCTTCACTCTCTTATCCCAAACCAACCAAAAGAGTAATCTCTCTCTCTCTCTCTCTCTCTCTCTCTCTCTCTCTCTCTCTCTCTCTCTCTCTCTCTCGGTATTATCGATGCAAGAATTGGTCCTTTTTGTTTCTTGCACGCTTCTCTTTCCCTTAATGTTGAATTTAGTTGGAAAGATAGAACACGCTGGTATATCCCGTGTCTGAGCGATCACAAACATTATTGCAACACTCGAAAGAATTTAGAGTGAGTAAAATGGCCATTCCTGTGGCGTATCTTACTATCAGTTGATTACCGCCCAATTTCCATAACTCCCATATTATCTAAAGTTTTTGAACGTCTTCTGGCAAAACGTCTTAATAGGTTTGCTGAAGGTAATCATCTACTCCCTAGTTTGCACTTTGGTTTTCGTAAAGGCCTTGGAGCATGCGATGCCCTTCTTACAATCTCCAATGCTGTACAGAAATCCCTTGATTGTGGTCGGGAAGTTCGTATTATTGCCTTGATTTTAGTGCTGCGTTTGACCGTGTTAATCATGAGGCTCTTGTTTTCAAACTGAAACAGTTGGGAGTGGGTGGGTCGTTTCTTAGCATTATTATTGATTTTTTAAGTAATAGATCTCAAAGAGTTGTTGTTGATGGGCACCATAGTGATTATAGGAATGTGATATCCGGTGTTCCACAGGGTAGTGTTCTTGGCCCATTACTTTTCATACTATATACACATGACATGTGGTTTGGCCTAGAAAACAAGCTTGTTGCATATGCAGATGATGCTACTCTCTTTGCATCAATTCCATCCCCTGAATGCAGATCTAGGGTTGGTGAATCCTTTAATAGAGATCTAGCTAGAATTAGTGCATGGTGCAAATTATGGGGTATGAAGTGGAATCCTAACAAAACTCAAAGTATGATTGTAAGTAGGTCGAGGACGGTGGCTCTTCAACATCCGGATCTCAGTATTGATAATGTTTCTTTAAATATGTATGACTCTTTCAAAATTTTAGGTGTGATTCTCGACAGTAAATTTACTTTTGAGAAACATATAAGGTCTGTGTCTTCTTCAATTGCACAAAAAATAGGCTTATTGAGAAAGTCTTTAAAGATTTTCGGTGATCAATCTATTTTGAAGTGTTTTAATTCTTTCATTATACCTTGTTTTGAGTATTGTTCTCCTGTCTGGTGTTCAGCTGCTGATTCTCATCTTAATTTGTTGGACAGAAACTTACGGTCTATTAAATTTCTTATTCCTGATCTAGATATTAATATCTGGCACCATCGTTCAATTAGTTCATTATACATGTTGCATACGATTTTTCATAACTCTGACCATCCTTTACATTCAGATCTCCCTGGACAATTCTATCCTGTTCGTAATACTAGGCAGGCAGTTCATTCTAATAGCCAAGCCTTCTCCATCACGAGGGTCAATACTACGCAGTACTCTAGAAGTTTTATTCCAGCTGTGACCAAGTTGTGGAATGATCTTCCTAATCGGGTGGTTGAATCAGTAGAACTTCAAAAGTTCAAAGTTGGAGCAAATGCTTTTTTGTTGACCAGGCGGACATGAGTCTTTTTATAGATTATTTATGAGATATTTGTTTTTGATGTTGTTAATAGTTTATGTCTGACATGTCTGTTTTGACGTTGTTACCTATTTTAGAATGATTTATTGTTAATTTGTTCTCTTCATTTATTTATTTCCTTATTTCCTTTCCTCACTGGGCTATTTTTTCCTGTTGGAGCCCCTGGGCTTATAGCATCTTGCTTTTCCAACTAGGGTTGTAGCTTGGATAATAATAATAATAATAATAATAATAATAATGATA
>NC_090739.1:122349448-122359448 GCF_036898095.1 Palaemon carinicauda
TAAATAGCATGAAAGGCAAATTCATATGTTTGTGATAATATGTCGTTAATGGGCTGGTTAAACCACAAGTCTAATAACAGTAGTCATTGATTACCGATATTATGCAAAGAGAAACTTAAATTCTCAAGTAATCTGTTATACAATTCTAAACTACTCAATAGAGCGCAGACCTCCGCGCTGCAGCGTATTTCTCCATCTTTTGCTTGACAGTGACCATGAACTTTGACCTCGACTTTCCAAATTTTAATCATTTCCCGCTTTTTACATAACAGATAATCTCTCTACGAATAAAATTGTGGCCAGGAAGCTGTTCATAAACACACACACACACACACACACAAACGGAGTAAAACATAACCTCCTTCCAGCTTCGTTGGTGGAGGTGATTTCTACTAAGAAATTACGATGAGCCATTCTTACTCTTTGACAACGTGAAAGACTTAAGTTATTTCTGTTCTCTCTTGAATATCACTGATCATCCAATTTTCTCTTTGCAGTTATTAAATCCACTTTCATTCCATGTAGTAAATCTAACATTCGAATCCCCTTGCACGTTGGGAATCACCGTACATATATATATATATATATATATATATATATATATATATATATATATATATATATATATATATATATATATATATATATATATACACAAAATCTTTCCAGGTAAATCTGTTACACGCAAAACTCCAAAGTATTGTTTTTATTTAATATAACCTAAATTTAGAGTCTCACACAGGACGTTGATGGCTATGAATCATTTTGACAAATCCTTTTATAAGGAACTGATCGGCTCCGTTTTCTTCTGCGACAGCGGTATCTCATCTGCAATTAAGCAGTCTGGGATATTAGCATAAATCATTAGGTTGCTTAGAATGCAATGCAAAACTCATCAGATTCTCATTAGACCTTCAGGATATGTCACAGTCTAGTTTGGGTCGTCATAGCTCAAACCAGATGTCGAAAAAGCCTTTTATAGTTGGATTCCCCCATATTTTTTTCGGGTCTCTTTTGGCCAATGGCTTTGGGTTGTGGTGGACGATGTGGTAATGTCCCTGACTGGTGATCGGCAGACTGGGGTTCGAGTCCCTTGGGTCGCTGCAACCTCACCCTCCTTGTAAGCTAAGTATGGGGAGTAGAGGAAGCCTATAAGTCTGTCAGCTGAGTCATCAGCAGCCATTGCCTGGCCCTCATCGGTCCTAGCTTGGGTGGAGAGGGGGCTTGGGTGCTGATCGTATGGATATATGGTCAGCCTTTAGGGCACTGTTCTGCTTACTAGGGCAATGTCACGGTCCCTTGTCTCTGCTATTGATGAGCGGTCTTTAAACCTTCAAGCCTTTAAAAGCAAAGGCCAAAGGTCTGTTACAAGCGTCTTTGGGATCTCTTGCTTGCGGGTGCACTCAGGCACATTTTTTTTTAAGTTTTAATACTTTATATATGATATATATATTTTAATTTGTTACTGTTCTTGAAATATTTTATTTCAATGGTTCATTACTTCTCCTGTAGTTTATTAATTTCCTAGTTTTTTATTTCTTTATTTTTTTTCCTTTTTTTTTGGCATTAGGCTATTTTCTTTTGTTGGAGCCTTTGGGTTTATAGCATCTTGCTTTTGCTACTAGGGTTGTAGCTTAGCTAATAATAATAATAATAATAATAATAATAATAATAGTAATAATAATGATAATAATAATAATGGTGGCTTCAGTCTACTATACCACATGCCTTTGATGGTCTTACTTCAAAATCTCTTTTTTTTTTTTTCACTTACTATAGTTCAAAAACGCTCAGAACAGATGCCAAAAAGTTATACTAGAATTATTTTTATATCGTGATCAGCTTTTTATGGTCTCAGTCAAGACTGTTGGATTTGATTCCCCAAACCTTTTATTTGGTTTTGTATTTAGACAGATCCAAAATGCTCATCACGAATTAATCGAATTTTTAATTATATAACCACTGAGTGATGTCATGATGCCAGATAATTACAAATCATTCATTCACGTGAAGATATTTTCTGTAACCTTATTAAGTAAAAAATCGTTGTAATACAAAAATGAAATGTAATGGATTCTTTAGCTTGTTATTTATTAAGTATTAAAACTCAGTCTAAATAGTCAAATAAATGAAGCCATGAATAATTGTTGTGTGGCGGGATGTTGCAAAACAAGCCCCACACCCTGAATCACACTTACTGACAATGGTCTCCACAAAACAAACTTTCCCCTTACGTTATCTAAAACCAGACTCTTAGACATAAGGACAAAACAAAACAAAACATAACCTTAAATCTATATTTCATAAAACTTAAAATAAATCATAAACCATCCACATTCAAAATTAATACTTTAAACCAATCAAAACTTAACACTTTAAACTAATCAAAATTTAACACTTTAAACTAAATATATAATTAACAAAAAAAACCTTTCCGCAATCCAATAAATCCTAACGGAACTTAAAACTAACCGCAACCCAAACATGAAAACACAAAACACATATATATTAAGAGTTCAACACCAAAATTTGTATGCTCATATATGTTATTTGCAACACAGTCGTTCACAAACTGCCGAACTGTCTTTCACGGCACAACCCTCAATCTGTGATTAACAGGTTAAACTGTATGGCAAGTTGCCACCACTGCCTCCCTAATCGGGGTCGTAATCATCATCGTCATCATCCTTATCATCATTATCATCATCAATAGCAGCAATCGAAGTAAACAGGCCAGGTCATCGACAATCGTTAATCCAAAAAAAAGCAGTCTAAATATGATCAGTTCCAGGCCAGGTCATCAACAGTAATCCACTTTCTAGAAATTTAGTCACTCCAAAGGAGGAATCGCAGCCTGCCAAAATAAAAAAGAAAAACACTTACGAACACTTCTAGCTAACTGAACTATCGCACTATAATCAAAGATAAATAATAAATTGTTCCTATCATTCACAATCACGACAAGCAAAGATAAACAAAACTGTACTTACTTTGAAAATCAAAAAACACTTCCACGCTGGTCGAAAAATATATATATAATCCAGCTCTCACACAACTGCCTTATGCTGCAGTCAAATAAAAAAAGCATTCGCTCCGAAACATTCACCACTGTCGTAACCTAACTAAAAAATGTAAACAAACAATCTCATTTGAACCAACAGTCTTTCTCACCACAAACGATCGTTAACCTAACTACTTTCGCTCGCTGACACAATCTCTCTCTCTCTCTCTCTCTCTCTCTCTCCTCTCTCTCTCTCTCTCTCTCTCTCTCTCTCTCTCTCTCTCTCTCACAGGATTTGGCAAAAACAAAAAATAAAAATAAAGCAAAAAATAAATCCTCCACATTCCTCCCCCCTTACTTTGCCAAATCCTTCTCACACAACACTTACATTATTTTTTCCATAACCCAGTCGCAGTCGGGAACGGGACCTCTACTCCGAGTAACTGGGCCTCCATATACTCTCTCATTCACTTCTTCCTTATCACAATCATTCGCTACATTAACACTATTCCTATCTAAATCCCTATCATCTAATATATCATGTACAATCATATCTACCTCGTTCTCATCTGGCCCTATAATTACACTCATTTCTGTAAACAGTTCATCCATTTCATCAAAAACATTCTCAACTTTAGCAAAAGATTCATTCATGCTACTTATCATTCTCCTGTCTCTCATTCTTGCGTTATTCATTTTTTCTTTTACATCATCTAACGAAAAGCCACACACACTATAAGTATCATTCATACTCAGCCACGTTTCATCTGTATTAATACATTTATCCTCCACAATCACTTGTACATTTACACCCTTCTCATACTTATTCGTATTCTTACCTATACCTATAAATTTCCCTTGCACTTTATCCTCACTTAAAACTTTCAAACGCCTCTTTTTCCTATATTCAACTAACACTAATTGTTTATTTTCCAGCCCTAACTTCTCATGCATACTAGGTTCATACTTGCTCATTTCCAACCAATTACTCATCCCATTCTCACAAACATTAATCCTATTCCTTCCACACACACAGGAGGACTCACCCAGCTGAACCCTCTTACACTCTAGTTTCCCGAACATCCTGGCTGACTTACTCCCTTCTTCCTACATACTCTAGCTACATGCCCATCTGCACCACATTCAGTACACTTACCCCGCGGCTCCTTGCACATTCTAGAATAATGACCATCCTTACCACAATTACCACAAATCACATTCATACGATTACTACGACATCCACTCGCCACATGCCCAATCATACCACACCGAAAACACTTAACCTCTTTCTCTTTCTTGCACTCGCTAATTCTATGCCCTACCTCACCACATCCAAAACAAGCACCTAGAGCCCATCTACATTCATTCTTCTTATGACCTACTTTCCCACACCTGTAACACTTTTCATCACGGACACGGCTATCTGACATACCTCGATGTGCACTCACTCCTATCCCTATTGCGACAATTACCCTGCCTAAATCCTTCATTTGTCCTTACAGGTATTCCCACATTACTCGCCCTAACACTCCTATCTACTACACTATCAGCTACCCTCATCGGTCCTCTCATAACAGCATCTCTAAAACTAACAAATTCTGGCACACTTTCCTCCATTCCAGTTCTTACACTCACAGATTTACTTTCTTTCATACACCTATCCAACTCGTAATCTTCAACTATCTCTAAAATATCATCCCATGTCAATTTTTCTTTCGTCCACCTCATTTTCTCCTTCCGTTTCAAATTAACAAACTCAGCAACATTCTCGGGTACAGTAGCCAAAAACTTCCTCATTAACTCCTTATTCTCATTTATACCTTCATCCCCATACTTCTTCCTAGCTAACGTTTCCAACCTACATACGTACATTGATATCGCTTCTCCTCCATTCATCCGTGCTTCATCAAAATCATTCTTACGCTTATACTTAACACTCCCTTTCATACGTTTTACCTGCTCAATTATTCTCTGTTTCACACTTTCATAATCAACGTCCCCTACACTCATTATCACTCCATACATCGTCAACAAATACCCAGTCAAATATTCTCCTAACTCCCTAGCCCAAACTCTTTTACTATCACCATACTTATCCTGACAATACCTCTCATACTCCTTGAAAAAATCATATACATCCCTACTGCTATGCTCATTGAACCTTTCACACCGAGGTACCTCTCTCATAAACACAGTCTTACATACATCACGTTCATTCTCACTGCTATCATCACTGTCTACTCCCTTGTTACCTTCTTCCTCATTCGAATATAATGAATCCACTTCCACACTTAAATTCCTATCCTTAACCATTCCCTTCTTACCCTTTTTCTTACTTACCACTTTCACCCATTCACGATCGTCCTTGCTATCAGCCTGATACTTTTTCTTCCCTTTCTTCACATCACTTTTACCTTTCCTTTCATCTTTCCTCTCACCTTTCTGTTCATCCTTACTATGCCTAATTCCCTTATTTTCAATATCACCATCACTATTACTACTATCACTATCACTTCCTTTCCCATTATCACCTACCTTACCCTTCTCATCCACTACCAACCCATTACCCGAAGCTGAGGACACTCCTCCGACTGCACCTTCACCCATTATAGTTTTCATCATCCCCATGACTTGCCCCATCATATCTTCCATTCGTTTCTCTATTCGTTCTTCATTCTCTCGCATCCTCATCTCAACACATTCTTCCACTCTCTCTACTGTCCCCTTTAACTCCCTAAGCTCTTTCTGCATCGCCGCATTCTCCCAGTTCAACCTCTCATTCTCTATTAGCAACCTCTCCTCACGCTCCTTACTCAGCCGCAATTCCTCCTTCAAAACCCTTAACTGTTCTTCCATTTTTCATCAACCTGTTCTTCACCCTTAAATCTAATTCCTAATCCTATCAGTCCTTCGTCCAAGAGTCCAGCTTCAATCCCACCTCGGCAGTCCCTGTTCGGGCGCCAAAATAATGTGGCGGGATGTTGCAAAACAAGCCCCACACCCTGAATCACACTTACTGACAATGGTCTCCACAAAACAAACTTTCCCCTTACGTTATCTAAAACCAGACTCTTAGACATAAGGACAAAACAAAACAAAACATAACCTTAAATCTATATTTCATAAAACTTAAAATAAATCATAAACCATCCACATTCAAAATTAATACTTTAAACCAATCAAAACTTAACACTTTAAACTAATCAAAATTTAACACTTTAAACTAAATATATAATTAACAAAAAAAACCTTTCCGCAATCCAATAAATCCTAACGTAACTTAAAACTAACCGCAACCCAAACATGAAAACACAAAACACATATATATTACGAGTTCAACACCAAAATTTGTATGCTCATATATGTTATTTGCAACACAGTCGTTCACAAACTGCCGAACTGTCTTTCACGGCACAACCCTCAATCTGTGATTAACAGGTTAAACTGTATGGCAAGTTGCCACCACTGCCTCCCTAATCGGGGTCGTAATCATCATCGTCATCATCCTTATCATCATTATCATCATCAATAGCAGCAATCGAAGTAAACAGGCCAGGTCATCGACAATCGTTAATCCAAAAAAAAAGCAGTCTAAATATGATCAGTTCCAGGCCAGGTCATCAACAGTAATCCACTTTCTAGAAATTTAGTCACTCCAAAGGAGGAATCGCAGCCTGCCAAAATAAAAAAGAAAAACACTTACGAACACTTCTAGCTAACTGAACTATCGCACTATAATCAAAGATAAATAGTAAATTGTTCCTATCATTCACAATCACGACAAGCAAAGATAAACAAAACTGTACTTACTTTGAAAATCAAAAAACACTTCCACGCTGGTCGAAAAATATATATATAATCCAGCTCTCACACAACTGCCTTATGCTGCAGTCAAATAAAAAAAGCATTCGCTCCGAAACATTCACCACTGTCGTAACCTAACTAAAAAATGTAAACAAACAATCTCATTTGAACCAACAGTCTTTCTCACCACAAACGATCGTTAACCTAACTACTTTCGCTCGCTGACACAATATCTCTCTCTCTCTCTCTCTCTCTCTCTCTCTCTCTCTCTCTCTCTCTCTCTCTCTCTCTCTCTCTCACAGGATTTGGCAAAAACAAAAAATAAAAATAAAGCAAAAAATAAATCCTCCACAGTTGCATTAATTGTGTAATCTTGTGCAAATTTCTTTCATTGAATGTATTCAAATCATTCGGTCCCTCATACGGTTTAGATAATATGATATGTGTAATGTAATATTTAAAAGCAACATTTCCATAAATTTCAATAAACACATTTCTGAATTGTATCACTCTTGCACTTTTGATAATCAGGAACCGAACTCCATCCTTTCTTCACCTGGTCTCTTTTTGCATTGTATGCAAATGAAAACTCGAAATATTCCGTCAAGACTTGAATAAAGGCTTCCAGTCCTTTATATTATAGTATTTCCAGAAAATTAAAAGACACATGTGTGCACGAAGAACTTTTATCATTCCGTTGAGGTAAGGATGGAAATTATTTTTGATTAAGGAAAAATACTGTTCGTTTTGTCATTTTTTTTCTTTTTCATATATTCGTTTTTTTTGGCCGTTATAACTCGTTGTTATTTTCAGATTTTATTCATTCTATTTTTTTTTTCCAAGGACTGGATCTTGTAAATCGTCGATTCCGATTTTTACGTTTATGAAATAAGTCAAACGTAATAAATATGATAATAAATATGCTTTCCCTTATCGATCTTCATAACTTTGTCCATTCAGGTTATATATCCAAACAAATGTAAGGGTGAAAGTGTTCTTTGGGACAGGCATGAACTTTCTTATGAGGTGTCAATCGATTTTATTTTTGGGAATGGTGTTGTTTAAGTTATTGATTACCTTGGTCTGAAATACGACAATGTGAAACTAGGTTTACAATTCAAGTGCTACCTTGCGTAGAGTGAAGCCGGTTGGGAAGCCAATACAAGGTTGAGATTTAGTCTTCGGGTGAGTTGAGGATATTGGAGTCTAAAGGGGGCGGGTGGGAGAGGGGGGTTAAGAGGCTATTGATACGGCTGGTAGGTTAAGTCAGGCCGGGAACCTTAGGTTAGATGGTTTGTGTCCCTTTTCAGATATGGTTTTTCAGTTGTGTAAATATTGAGATTTTAAACCTGGTCTGTCCCAGCGAACAACAAAGGCTCCCAAATGCAATATTCCTGTGGATATGCTGCATTAGTTTCCTCACATTTGTGAAAGAAAAGATTTTGATCTTTGTCTCATCCCTGGATACAATTCAAGATCAATAGCATTTTTTTATGGCACTATACCATCACCTAAAATGTATATATTAAATCTTTCTTATATTTGTAGGGAGCTTTGGAAAAGTCTTTATGTATCTAAAATGTTGAGTGAAAGCATGTGTTTATCTGATGTATTTGCAACTCTATTTGTTCATGAAACGCATGTTCTAGATAAATATTTTATCCATCAATTGCACACAATTTCGTTCAGCTGCATGCTACGAATTTATATATATCAAACACACTTCACATGAAATTAAGCCCTATAAGATAAAATATGATATAATTTCCAGCAAACATTAAATAATAATCAGTTCCTGGAAGCAGAGAGAGAGAGAGAGAGAGAGAGAGAGAGAGAGAGAGAGAGAGAGAGAGAGAGAGAGAGAGAGAATAAAAAGAGAGGGAAGCATAAACCAAAAAAAAAAACTAGTAAACGAAAATCAGATAGAGAAACAGAAACTTGAAATGATGAAGATAAAAGTATTAAAAAACTATGTTTACAAAAGTATTGCAAGGAAAAAATATTCACACAATGAATTTTCTATTTCTAGAACTATTAGATAAATTCACCCCTGAAGGGGAAAAAGGGAGCACATATCACTATTACTCTTTCACAAACATTTGACCATTAATCGTTTGGTGTATTTATACAAGACGATTTTTCTTTTTTCTTTATTATATGAGGTCTAGCGTTGAGGTAACTTTTGAAATCCAATGACAAAAGATATCGTTATATATATGATTAATATTACTATTCCTATAGTATTCTTTATTTTATTGTTGTAGCGGTAGATATTGTTGTTTCATCATCATTATTATTATTATTATTATTATTATTATTATTATTATTATTATTATTATTATTATTATTATTATTATTATTATTATTAAGTACCGTTTTTAGGACAACACGGACCCCCTTCAAATGGAAACCAACCGCTTGCTTCCTTTCCCTCCATTCCCAATCCATTCAACAATCTTTCCCCTCAAAATTCATCCATTTGTGACTGTTCCTCCTCTCCATGTCCTTCTTTTATCTTGCAGCTTTTATCACTCGCATTCAGCTTCTCTCATTTCTTTCGCGAAAGCAAATGTTGTTTTCAAATCCTTCAGTGGTCTTTGCGGAATGTCTTGAGTTCTTTAGTGTGAAAAGAGATTCTCTTTAAAGAATCGTCCTCCTTTCTCAAAAGTGTCTCTCTCTAATGGCTCTCGGTGTTTTGGGAGGAATGGATTGAAGCATTCATGATACAAAAATTTTCTCTTTTACACAAGATAAGAAAATATCGCTCTTCTGACTAAAAATATAATGTCTTTATGAGACATTTTTTTCATAATGAATATTTTGATCTATACATTTCTTAGTTCTCAAGCACATCAAGATTCTAGGTGGAGTTAAATATCGTGTTTCAAGTAGTAATAAGAAAATCTTGGTTACTGTATATCGTTTTTTTTTATTTGTTTTGTCAAGTAAAAAATAAACTTATCATTTAGGAACTGGTAGGCAAATATTCAAATATATTCCTGGCAGTTCAATACTCCTTCATAACATGTAATATTAAACAGTAAATTTAATTTCATGTTGCTTAAGCAATATGGAACTCCAAAAACCTTTTCAATGCAATGAATTTTGTAAAAATAGGTGTTATAGTTTTATGAGGTGTAATTCAAATTAAATATATTCCAAACACGAAAACTATAAAGGTTTTTAAACCCGATT
>NC_090739.1:122364448-122371948 GCF_036898095.1 Palaemon carinicauda
TGTTACCTTTCATCGGTATGTATTCTGTGGGTTATAACTTTTGCAAAAAAAAAAAAAAATAAATAAATAAATAAACCATGAGGACAAAAAACCATCACATAAATAATTAAAGAAACTCTTTATAATAGTTCCCTTTTCATTTTTTTTCTATATTCATTACAGGGGTAACGAATACAAATATATAAATTGTAGACCAATAAAAACATGAACTAAACTATTTCATTTAATGATTTACGCGATACGTTTATCTCCTTCATCCACTTTGGACACAGTGCCCCTGTATCGTGCAGTAATTGGTGATATTAAGGTTAGTGTCATATTAGTATAATATAGTAGAATTTAGATTTGTGTTTTCAGCTGTTAAACACTTATTATATTTTGTAAAAAGTTGCAGTAACAACGATGAAATAGTCTTATAATGAGGTATCATACAATCAAAACCTTAAAAGAGTGCACACCCACACACACACACACACACACACACACACACACAATTGTGCAAGTTAAATTATTCTTTTAATATTTTGGCTTGAAGTTTTCCAAAAGATGAGGATCTTGAAAAGATGGGTTCGAGCGATACGACGTAAAAACTTTTCTGCAAATAAACATTCCCGTTTGTGTTTGAAGCATCTACACATCTTTTAATAATCTGATAATTATTGTTTGTATAATTTTAATAGGATAAGATTCTGTCCTCTCCTACCGTAGTTGAGTATTTCTACCTTATCTTCTTTCCTTGAATGCAATTGTACTTGTTTTTTTCTGTATTTTATATTGATAAGATATTTGGTAAATATATTTTTGATAATAAAGAATTTTAATTTCCTTATTATGGAAAGATGACAAAGTCATAATTTTTAACAGTAAGGCTATGACGGTCACGAGGCGGGCAAAGGATTGGGTCTTTTCTGCCCTGCAAGGCAGGTGTGTCCGCTTTCCAAGGAAAGTGACCGGTGGAATCGCCAGGTATTAAACCTCCGTTCTCTCTCTCTCTCTCTCTCTCTCTCTCTCTCTCTCTCTGTCTCTCTCTCTCTCTCTCTCTCTCTCTCTCTCTCTCTCTGTCTCTCTCTCTCTCTCTCTCTCTCTCTCTCTCTCTCTCTCTCTCTCTCTCTTTTTCGATGTTTTAAAGATGGAAGGAAGAGAGGGAATAAAAGGGTTAGATGTAGGACTAGCAGCCTCACCCTTCGTGCTGGGAAGCAGAAGAAAAAACTTGCTCTTATCTGGAACGGAAAATCAGGTTCTTGTTGGAACCTATACATGTAAATACACAAATACATTTATATATGCGTATATTACACACACACACACACACACACACACATATATATATATATATATATATATATATATATATATATATATATATATATATATATATATATGTGTGTGTGTGTGTGTGTGTGTGTATGTTTTTGTGTACCTATGCGTGCGTAGAGTGTATATATATATATATATATATATATATATATATATATATATATATATATATATATATATATATATATATATATATATATAACGGATTTTGAGCGAAGCGAAAAATCTATTTTTGGGTGAGATGGCCATGTCGTCCTGATGGAAGTTCCTATAGGGTAGCTTCCTAGGGTATATTACAACTACGGCGATATTCCCAGAGAATTTACCTTAAGGTACCAGAATTCTAACTCCTGGAGCGAGTATCCCTCGTGAAAGGGATATCGCGACATATCAGAGGACGTATTCTAGACACGTCACATGGCAATCTACATCCTGGACAGAGATTTCGTCTCGTAGGAGGTGATTGACGAGATACGAATTCGGGAAAGAAAAAGGGGGAGCCGCTCACAAGGCTTCCTTATCCCCCGATTCGTATGTGTGCCTGGCGCCAGTCCTGGCGCCATCTGTATTCCTTGTAGCGTACACGAGGTGCTACAGATACTGTATGTAGGGAGGGGTCCTACAGCCCTTTCTTAGAAAGGCAAGGGCGGGTCGGGTCCATCAGGACGACATGGCCATCTCACCCAAAAATAGATTTTTCGCTTCGCTCAAAATCCGTTTTTTGGGCTCAAGCCATGTCGTCCTGATGGAAGTGTACCAGAGCATTACTGTATCTGTGGATTCTCAGAACGTGCCGTACTCCCCGGAGGTAATTTTTTCCCGGTCGACTAGACCTAGAGACCTAAGATGTCACCGTTATACATCTTTTCAACTAACTATAAACTATGTTAGAGCTTCCTGCCCCCTACAGGGAAGAGTCCTACTAGACTCTGGAAAAGTCTCGAAGAGTACATATATCTATGTATGAATACCAGGCAAGCTAATATAGTGGTCTCGCCCTATATTAAGTAAAGCATAGTTTGTAAAGGACCACTGCGTCAATATGAAATATCGACCAGTTTTCCGCACAATACTTGTATTGGACAAAGGTTTTATATCCGCATAGGAGGAAAACCAATGCAACATAGCTTGCATAAAGGAACAATTCTATTAGAATTATCCCAGATAAGGTACATAGAATGAATGCTCAATTATACCAATAAATTGACACAGGTGAAGGAGACGCACGGTTCTCAAGAACCAGATTATTGACAGGCAATAAATAGACAGGTTAACCACAATTATATATATATATATATATATATATATATATATATATATATATATATATATATATATATATATATATATATATATATATATATATATATAGAAGGGGATAACCCAAAACTTTAAGCATAAGTATGATAGTAAATAGAGCTTGTTTGTCTGAAAGAAAAAACATTAGATGCCACTTTTAAGATACCGAGGTATCAAAGTCATAAAAGCCTGTATTACAAATCAATGACATTAGCGTTAGAAACGCTCGGCACACATGTCTGCACTTATGCTAGGTTCACCTTCGGAAATGGAACAGTCTGGATGGGCAACACAGTGCCCTCACTTAGTTTGTAGTACAGTATGTAACTACACACTCACCCTGGAATTAATCGTCCCAATTAAGACCACTGTTCCTCGCAGAGTTAAACAGTAGGGTTAACACCGCGACCCACTGCTACCACAGATCTCTTTTAGTTCCTCTACTTGCTTCGCATAGTGGCGAAAGAAAACTCTGGAAGACTTCCAGCCAGTGTATGAACGGAGATGTTCAAAATCCATACAATTAAAGAAATTTAAGAATGAGGCAACTTTCCTCGGATCATGACCTGCGGGTGTATTGTCAGGATCCGCTCTGCGAATAAAATATGTGATTTTCGCTCTGAGTTGATTCAGAGATAAATTTGAGCCTGATGTTTCTCCCCTGAATAGTTGACCACCCTTGAAGTCTGAAGTTCTATGAAGATAGACCTTTAGGCATTCTACTGGACATAGAGATGCATCTTCTTTCAGAGGGCAGATTCTCCAGGGACCCCACCTGTTGGTGGGTAACTCATTCTTGGCGAGAAACGTAGGATCCGGAAACAGGTTCAGTTCTTCCCCATCCAGGAACTGAACACGACCTGCCTCTCTCGAGAGGGCTACAATCTCACTAACCCTGGCCCCGGACGCGAGTGCAAAATAGGAAAATAACTTTTTGTGTCAAATCCTTTAACGCACACTCTTCATTGCTCAACAGAGAAGCGAAATGAAGAACTTGTCTAAAGACTATGAAATGGGCTTTGGAGGTGCTGAAGGTCTGAGCCTAGCACAGGCTTTCGGGACTTTATTAAAGATCTCGTTACCTAGGTCGACCTGGAAGGCATATAGAATGGGTCTTGTCAAAGCAGACTTACACGCTGAAATCGTGTTCGCTGCCAACCCTTGACCATGGAGGTGGGGAAAAAAGATAAGCAGAAGTCTGTCAAGATCTCCTGCGGAATCTTCGCCTTGACAAAAGGCCACCCATTTTCTCCAAGATGACTCATATTGCCTTCTAGTAGATTTGCATTTATATTCCTCAAGGAAGTCTATACTGGCTTTCGAAATCCCGAAGCGCTTTCTCACCGCTAGGGAGAGAAAATCATGAACTGCAGGGTCCGGGTTTTCTGTAATGAAGCGCAGACAGTTGACTTCTGGACTCGCTGGGTCAGAACTGGATCTGGTAGTGGTACAAACTTCAGCTACAGTTCCAATGCCAGGAGGAACCACACGCTGTTCGGCCACTTGTGGGCCACTATTGCCGCTACCCTTTGAAGGATCTCAGTTTGTTGAGGACCCTCAACAGAAGGTTGTGAGGAGGGAACAGATAAATCTTGGACCATCTGTTCCAGTCGAAGGACATCGCGTCCACTGCTTCCGCTAAGGGGTCCTCGTACGGGGCACGTACAGGGGCAACTTCTTGTTGTCTTTCGTCGCAAAGAGGTCTATCTGCAGTTCTGGGACTGATTCAGAATGAAGGAGAATGATCCTGCGTCTAAGGACCATTCCGACTCTATCGGTGTGAACCTGGATAGAGCGTCCGCTGTCACATTGCGGACTCCTTGAAGGTGAACTGCCGACAGGTACCACTTCTTCTTTTCCGCCAATCGGAAGACGGCCAACATCACCTGGTTGAGAGGTGGTGACCTCGATCCTTGTCGATTCAAGTATCTCACAACTACCTCGCTGTCTATTACCACTTTATGTGGAACGAATGACGCGGGGAGACTTTCTTTAAGGCAAGGAGCACTGCCCTAGCTTCTAGAAAGTTTTATGAGAAAGGTCTTGAATAGCCTGGACCTTTTTTCCGATGAGAGTGACCTCCCCATCCCTCCTTCGAGGCGTCTGAGTGAATCGTCACCGACGGGGGAGGTGGCTGAAGAAGAACCTGACTTCTTTAGATGTCTGGCTTGGGACCAAGGCCTGAGAAGAGTACTTAGCCGAAGCGGCTGGTCTTCTCAGATCTCTTCACGCGTTTGATGCATAATTTCTCCAAACTCCGATTGCATTCTTTAGCTGTGCTCTTAGCACTGGGTCTGTCATCGAAGCAAACTGGAGAGAGCGCAGTACTCTCTCCTGCTCGTGTCTTGATATCCTTTTGGAATCTTGAAGTCTCTTGACAGAACCCGCTATCTCCTTCCTTTTCTTCGCTGGGGTGGAGAAATGGTGTGACAAAAGGTCCCAGTGGATCTTAGCCACTGGAACTTTTGAGATGTAGAAAGTCGAGACTTTTTCTGTTGATCTTGAAGCCTAGGTACTCTAGGAACTGGATCACTTGACTGGAAGCTTGCAAGCATTCTGTCTCGGATGCTGCCCACACCAACCAGTCGTCCAGGTAGGCTACTACCTGATTTCCCTTTAGGCGAAATTGTTTGAGATCTACGCTCGCAAGCTTCGTAAAAATCCATGGGGCTATGTTTAGCCCGAATGGCATGGCTCCGAAGGCGTATAGTCTTCGTTGTAGCCTGAACCCTAGGTAGGGGGAGAGTCGATGGCTAATTGGAATGTGCCAGTAGGCGTCTGACAAGTCTATAGAGACGGAATATGCCCTCTTGGGCAGTAAGGTCCTTATGTGTTGCAGTGTTAGCATTTTGAATTTGCAATTCACTATGAACTTGTTAAGTGGCGACAAGTCCAGAATGACTCTGAGCTTTTCCGAGTCTTTCTTGGGAACACAAAACAGCCTCCCTTAGAAATTGATGGGCTTCACCCTTTTTCTCCAACCGTTCTTGAACGTACTCCTCCATAACGGGGGTGGAGTGTTGGAAAAACCGAAGGTGCGGGAGTGGAGTGCTGTACCAGCTCCCGCCCAGTCCATTCATGAGTAGGCTGTGGGCCCAGGGATCGAAGGTCCACCGATCCCGAAATTTCAGAAGTCTCCCTCCTACCGGTATCACCTCACTTGGACTGCCGTCCTGAGGTCTTGCCTTCCTGACCACGACCACCCCTGAATCCCCTTCCCCTTGAGGGGCGTCTAAACGAGCCTCTGGCTGCTCCTCTAGGCTTTGTTCGAAAGGAAATAGACTGCCCTTCGAACGCTGGGGTGAATGCCGTGGACTGTGTCGACACGGCCTGGGGTACCCACTGAAAGGTGGTCGGGGTTTGTGCCACGATCTGGGGCGCTGGGGGCAATGGCAATTGCAGTTGCTGTTGCTGTCTAAGAGGCTTGGCTGGCCGAGACGGTAGCCTAGTCCTCATAGTCTTCCTCTTTGGTTGAGGACCCTCATCCGGGGAAGACTTTCTTTTGATAGCCAGGCCTCACTTCTGGAGAAGGTTTCTATTCTCCAAGGCGGCTTTATCAACAACTTCTTTGACCAAGTCGGTAGGGAAAAAGGTCTTTTCCCCAAATGTTGGAGGAGATTAGTTTCTTTAGCTCGTGCCTCACCGTAGCCGAGGTAAACACGAACTCCCTACAAGCTCTCCTTGCCTTGACGAAGCCATAAAGGTCCTTCGTCACTGTGGCCAGATGAGACTTGGCCACTACCATGAACATTTCATGGACCTTGGGGTCACTTGCCATCGTCTCGAGAGTAGTCTGAAGAGACATTGTGGCAGTCAGTCTTTCTTTTGTATCGAACTCACTTCGCAAAAGAAAGTCAGACAGCTTAGGGAGGTCCTTGCCGAACTGACGTCCGGCAATATCAGCCTCCAACTTTCCCACTGAGAACGTAAGATGGACGTCCTTCCAGTCTTTGTGGTCCATAGGCAGGGCCAGCGACTAGGGTTTACACTCCTCTAGGGAGGGGCAAGACTTGCCGGCCTCGATTGCTTTTAGTACAGCCAGAAACCCTTTCTGTAAAAGGGGGAAGGCTCTAGTAGGCGAGGACACAAAGGAAGGGAGCTTCCTATTCAATGCAGCTACCTTTGAGTTAGAGAAGCCCCTCTCTTTCATCGAGGATGAAAGTAGAGCTTGAGCCTTAGCATGGTCCATCACTATGACCTCCTTCGGCTCTGTCTCCTCCTTTGAAGCTGGTTCCTTCCTCAGCCGGACATAACAGTCCGGATATGATGCCTTGCTGGGCCAGAATTCCACCCTCCAGGGGAACTGAGCCCAGCTTATCCGAGATGACGATCTTTCCAGTCGTCATCGGCATGTGCTCAGCATACCTCCATGGGTTAGCATCTGAGCACAAGGGAAGGTCTTTCACATTGAGCTTTTTCTGGGGCACATGTAATTCTGCAAGGCACTGCATTCGCAGTTCCATTGCAGCCGCCTTCTCCTGGATCTCCTTCTGCATTTGTTGGATCATTCCAACAATAGAAGAGAGGGCCTGTCCCAGCTCTACTGGGAGACCGGCCGATGTAGAGGGGCTTGAACTTCATCCTGGGCTTCTGCCAGGAGGTCTTCCTCCTGACACCCGTCCACATCAGACATCCTGTCATTTAGCTGGATGTCTTGCATCGCGACCGCGACTTCAGCATCCACCTGGATCTGAACTTAGGGGATCTCCTCTTGAGGCTAGGGAATCACTGCATCAGCTGATGCCTTAGGGAAAAGATACGCCCTCATCTTCTCACTTGGAAGATAAGGGCCAGAAGTGTTCTTTTGGAAGCCCCTTACCCAGGTACGAAGCTTCTTCCTAGCTATTTAAATGTCTCATTAATCAGGTTAGTGCACACAGTACA
>NC_090739.1:122376948-122381948 GCF_036898095.1 Palaemon carinicauda
ATATATATATGTATGTATATATATAAATATATATATCAAGTCTTTCAACCTTCCTTCTGTTATTCATTCTAGTAACTTGAATACGTGTTTCAGAAGCTTTCTTCCTCTGTAGTTCCAATTGATTAACAAGTTTTCTTTTTGTTTATTCAATTTAATATTCCAACTATCTTACCTGTTCCTTACTATTTCCTCTACATCCCACATCTTCTCCAATCGTGTATGTCTAGATTTCACATTGCCCTAATCATTTATTATTTTTACCTCTTGATTTTCCTGCTGCTTTATTCACATTTCTGGTGAATTACTCCAAGGAACTGGACTAAACGTAATGTAGATATACAGACCCAGAGAAGGTCTATCATAAATGGTGTTTTGGTCTTTATTATTATTATTATTATTATTATTATTATTATTACTATTATTATTATTATTATTATTATTATTATTATTATTATTATTATTACTTGCTAAGTTACAACTCTAGTAGGAAAATCAGGATGCCATAAGGCCAGGGGCCCCAATAGGGAAAATGCGATTTGAAGAATGACTAGATATATCACGACGTATAGCCTTATCCTATATTATCTAAAAGAAATTTCTATAAGTTATGCTACATAGATAGGACAGTAAAGCAAACTTCCATTTTTTTTTTTTTATGCAATAGCTCCTTTTCAAGAGCTTATATTGTAGGTTTTATTTCTTGCATAAGGTCACTTTTGTTTAATGGTTCTGCAGTCACTCCTGGTCAAATACTTATATTGCTGATTTATTTCCAAATATAGTCACCTTTGTTCAATGGCCTGCAAATGGAAACAAATATCATCCTTTGGTGTTGATATGGGCAAGCAGAAATAAGAACAACTCTACATAAGGTCTCTTCCATCGCGTGTCGTAAACTTTCCAGTGATTTCCGAGAAATAAAAGCTCTCCTTCACCCCGCAGATATTGAATCCTACGACCACAAGATCTTCAAACCCGACTCTGAGTCCTTTTGTCGCTTCATCTCCACACTCATTTCGAGTGATAGTTCTTCTTAAGTTGTTAGATAGAGTTTCTGAGAGTTGTCACTTTCGTAAACTTAAAAGGAATGTCGGCTGAAGTGTTTCAATGTTACGTAAGATTTTATTTGTTTTGTTGACTTTGCGCTGTAGAATCTGTGAATTACGAAACTTGTTGGTTTCATAGATGTCTTTGGTGAACACTATTTATTTAGAATTCAAATAATATTTTTTTTTCTTTTTATGCAATAATTTTACTTTATGAACAACTTGAGGTACTCATGTTGATTATAATTGGCGTTAATTTCTCTCAAAGGATGCTGTGTTTTCTTCAGTCTTGGAAGTTTTTACGAAGTAACAGAACATATACAAGGGACTTATCACTAGCCGGTCAAGAAGGGGTTGGGGGTGGGGTGGAGGGTGGGGTGGGGGGCTTCCATGGGAAAACGGTTTGACTTTTAAACTCTGCATATGGGTGAAAAAAAATATTTATTTTGTCAGTTATCTTTACTTTCGTGTTTCATCATTTATTAAGTTATTTTGTATGGAAATACAACGGTCGTTTTGCTCAAACTTTAAGAACTATTTATGATTCAACATTTGAAAGTAAACTCAATTTATTCACGATTATTATTGTCAAAACCATTCTAATTACAAAAGTTATATTGTCAAAAATATGCTTAGTAAAATCTGGATGAACTCGTATCCCCTTCAATGAACAAGTGGTTTAAATTTGTTTTCTTTTAGTATTGACTCTTTTACATTGCCGTTTTCATAAAAGGAATTTCCCCTTGTCTCTTCTTTCTTGAGTCAGAGTTAGTTTGATAACATAGATTATTTATGGTTGAAAGCATGAAAGTCACGTGTGTTAGTGGTAATATCATATTTAGCCCTTTCTTAAAAAAGCAAATCATAATCAGTCATTATGCGCAATAGACAAGGGTAAATGCAACAGAGTGGGAGTCAACTCGGAGTCAGGGCCATCCATTATAGGTTGGTTTGCTGTGAGCGATTAGACGAAAATCTCCCATTATCACCAATCCGCCCTTACTGGCGTGGTGATGAAAATTAGTCAAATCACAGGCATGCCTGAAGTCTTTGTCCTGCAGTGGACTTGAAATGGGTGCAGTTTCTATATATATATATATATATATATATATATATATATATATATATATATATATATATATATATATATATATATATATATATATATATATATATATATATATATATATAACGTTTTCCGTTCAAATGTTACAACAAGAAGAATGAAGTAATAGAGATCTTGAAGATTGAAATCACCCCCCCCCCTCTCTCTCTCTCTCTCTCTCTCTCTCTCTCTCTCTCTCTCTCTCTCTCTCTCTCTCTCTCATTTAATAGAAATTCGCCATATGAACTGAAGATGAAGAGATTGTGTTTCTCTTATGAATCAAGCTGGAAGAAGTGGCGGGACTAATAACAGTTCGAGCAGTGGATAACTGGTAGTAGTTAGTTTAACGGAAGAATGCAGGCGCAAAATGATTAACTCATTATAGTAACCTACTGAGGTTTTCTGGGAATGTACAGTAAGGTCATTTATTAAAATTAATTGTAAAGATGACTATCGGGATGCTGTTATTGAATAATGTATTTTCAGCCTATAATATTCAGTTCTAAAATAGCTTAAGATTGCGTCAGCTTCTGCAGGGAGGAGAGACCTTATAATTATCACCCACACCCGCCGGGTTCCAATCTGCTTTGTTCATGTTTTTCGACCTACACACCCCCTTTTTGAAATTATTGGATCCGCGCATAATTATAAACACTTATTATTATTATTATTATTATTATTATTATTATTATTATTATTATTACCTCCGCCAACCAAGTTGGAAGGTTATGTTTTCGCCCCTGTTTGTGTATTTGTGTGTGTCTTTGTGAGCAGCTTCCTGGCCACAATTTTAATTATAGAATAATAAAATTTGCATGGATTAACGGTTATGTAAAAAGCTAGGAAAGAATAAATTTTGGAAGGTAAAAGTTAAAGGTCAAGGTCACAATCAAGCAAAATGTCCAATTCACGTTATCAGCCATAAGATTGGACATCCCTGTCGCAGAGAATTCAAACTCGGTTCATATTTTATTGTATGAAAATCCACGCTAATAAATACATATTAAAATCAAAGATCAAGGTCAAGGTCGAAAAATAAACTGGCTCTGCGGAGGTCTGTGCGCTACTGAGTGTCCCTCTAGTCATTACAATCCTAGTTGAAAATTTATATCTAATCTCATGAAAAGTGTCACTTCTAATGTAATTCGCAATGACAAAGATTTCAGAAAAAAAATCGCAAAGAAGGGTTTCGGTTTACATTATTCGAAATTTCAAGACCGGTAAGCATATACTAAAGTTACATTACCTTATTCAAGTATGATAGTTGATTTCGTTAACAAAGCTTGAAGGAGGCGGTCCTATCTTTTTTCAGGATGAAATATCTCTTGCAAATATGAACAAATTTAAGGATCTGCTGGAGTGAATATAAAGTCATAGGTTAATGATAGACGGAGGTAATCAGTGTAACTATTATTTATTTTCATTTGTTTATCGACATCTGCTAGTTGATTATTGCCTAGCCTAATCTACCCTATATAATAAAGAGCAAGGGTCTACCTATATATATATATATATATATATATATATATATATATATGTATGTATATATATATATATAAATATTAAATATATATGTATATATTTATATATATACATTGAAATACAAAATTTTCCGTGTATTTAGGATAAATAAAATAGCCCACACTATATTTGTTTTCTGAAGAGGAAGGGAGATGGTCCCTTCGAAAGTTAAATTTAAAGTAGAACGCATGTATGTATGTATATATATATATATATATATATATATATATATATATATATATATATATATATATATATATATATATGTATATATATATATATATATATATATATATATATATATATATATATATATATATATACAGTATATATATCGAATAAGAAAAAATCCTAGCATTTATTTTCCAGAACGTTTTTCCTGCGTTTAATCTAGGTAACGCAGTAAAGAAAATTTTCACCAATTTTTCTCAGATTTATAATAAAAATAGAATATTTCACTAATAGAAATGATACATCTCAAATGAAGCACCAATCCAATCCTGGTAGTTTCTTCTCTTTTCCACAAAAACAAAAATCCTTCAGGGGAAAAATATGAAGTGAAACTTCATTAGCTTTTGAAAGGCAGCTTTTGGCGTGTTGTGCTTCAGCCTTATTGCCAGGTGGGAGAGGCTGGCTTTCAATGGGAGCCAAAGGCTTTGCGAGTCAAAATTGGAGGTATGAATACAATACACGGAATATTTATTCCTTTATTCTTATGTCTATTGATATCTTACGGAATAAGGGGGCTCAATATTGAGTAATTGGTTCCATGCAGTGTTACTGATTCATTGTGTTTAACCTGACAGTTTAATTCCATCACTTATTAATGACGGGCATATTTCTTCAACCTATGTGACCTAATGTAGTGAATTTACCAAATGGTTCCAGTGTGTTTCTGTAAAATATTTTGTTGATAACATAATACGATCATTTATAGTTTTTATGTATAATGAACAGTGCATTTCAATGTCTAATAGTCTTTATTTTCTTTCAGTTACTTTTGGTATATTAGCCTCTAATTGATAAGTATATCAAATTATTTGGGTTATGATAATTACGCAGAATTCCAACAATAGTTTCCTTTCCCAATAAGATCTACTCTATAACTAATAATTATGATCATATCACTAATTGCCATCTGTTAGCCTGAATAAATAGTGATGTTTCCTGACAAACATCTAACAAATGAAAACAACAAATAAAGATTGTGAACATTTCTGTACTATATTGCCTATTCTCATCGCATATCTTGGTGTGAAATCTTCTTTTACATCTTGATTTTTTACAGATTTCTGATATCCTCAAACGTTTATTGAGTAGATTATCTC
>NC_090739.1:122386948-122389448 GCF_036898095.1 Palaemon carinicauda
CAGAGAGAGAGAGAGAGAGAGAGAGAGAGAGAGAGAGAGAGAGAGAGAGAGAGAGAGAGAGAGAGAGCGGTGGCGAAACCATCCAAGGAGTTTTGTATTTGGCCTATTTTTAATACTACGAAATTATAAAGAAACATCTCTGGTTTGATATTGAATTTTGTTAATTAGCAAACTTGATAATCAGTATATCTTGAAATATATCTGCACGTTTTGCAAATGTGTTCATGCATTGTAATATACAAAGTTGTCACATGATTTATGAAATAACACAGACATCCTAGGATATTTATGTCGATGACAGAAATCTTGAAGGAAGCCGAAGATTTTGTTTATGTGAGATATTCTATGATATTTCAAAATAGGTGAGTTTCCACACACATGGAAATGATTATTTTTCGCCATTGTTTTGCCTGAAATGACGCAAAACACTTCATTAATGGATATGCATGGGGTTTTCAGCTGTAATCTACCGGAGCATTTGTTTTACCGCCATGAACAACAAGAAGACTTGTTTCTAAATTATGGACGAGATTTTTCTAAAATGAGGATTGCCTGGTTTTGTTCTTAAATAGTCTTTTCTGCATTAAGTATAATTACATAATCTAACGTGATTATTATTATTATTATTATTATTATTATTATTATTATTATTAAATAGCATACGCAACCCGTCAGGAATAACCGCTAAATATTTAGATAAATATACACGCACACGCAAAAGCCTCTCTCTCTCTGTCTATGCTCAATATGTGTACACCCTCCCTACCCCAGTATGTCTAGTCTACCCCTTCCTTCCTTCCATTAAAGATTCGGCTTCACTTCCTCTTCAATACCTTATTTCTATGGCTCGACAGAATTTGAGCCATATATCATATGTTACACACATTTAATTGTTTTGTATGCATGTCATACACAAACAATCTCTTCATTATCCATAATGGTGGTACACGTATTCAATTTCTCGTTAGTTATGGAACATGCATCTTCGTTTCACTAGTAATGATTTAGATATGTTATTTCATCATTATCCGGGGTTCGAATCTCCACCCGGCCAGAAGCTGTTACCATAAAATGAATTCCAAGTGTATATATATTCCCAAGATAGAATTCGGTATTTAATGCCATTCGTGGGTGATATTTACATTGATTGAAATCACGTGTGCTTGTGATATAAGTTCATATATATATATATATATATATATATATATATATATATATATATATATATATATATATATATATATATATATATATATATATGTGTGTGTGTGTGTGTGTGTGTGTGTGTGAGTGTATATACATGTATATGTAAATATATATTTGCGTAAATATTTTGACAAAAATATAATTTTTTTTTAATGTTCCCTCGATGATGTGCCTTGCTCTACCGGTGTTCAGTGAATTATGTTGGTACAAAACAGATTTCTACTACATCAGGCATTCTGACTCTTCATTTTCAAGGCTACATGTTGTCTCAATTATGTCAGATTGGCTTACATCCTGTCTGAGAGCCATTACCGCAGGGATGCTGTTCATTCGGGAATTTCCAGAGTCTGGAAGATAATTTTGTTTCCATGTCGTCCTTGTTGACCTTGAACTGATATAGTAAACAGTAAATTAAGGGGTATCAGTGATATTGAAGTGGTATGAGAGCTTATTAATGGTGGGATATCATTCGTTAGATGTATATATTAGAAACAGAAATTGATAGTCTTTATTCATATAAGTTTTAAAAAAATATATACATTATTATATCGAAAATAAAGAGAGAATGATCTTTTCAATACGTTTGAGGAATCTTGTCTTACTTGTTTGTATAGTTTTAGATTGCAGGTGTTCATATATCTAATTTATAATATTTTCTCTTTCGAATAATTCAATATTTTTATCGCTAAACGTAATGAAAACGGAGATATAAATACATTTCATTGATGATTATGCACTCAGAAAAACACACACACACACATATACCGTATTTCCCATGTCATAAGACGCACCTTTATTTCACAAAAAATTACCCCCAAAATCACCCTGCGTCTTAACACTAAGAAAAAGTTGTAGAGGGGAGTTTGACACACCTCAAACACCAAACTATTGACTTAAAAGCACTCAAACTCACGAGATAGAATATAAACCTTCAGTTATCATTCATACAATATAAATTCATTCATTTTTATATTGCACTTCATTTATTGAAGTACAATAGCAAATTATTATTACCATTATTTTTTTTTTTTTTTTTTGGTAATCAGCTGATGACTTGCTAACCCACCTTCCACAAGTAAACATGCCAACTAGTGGTCTCGTAGCAGACGGCATGACACTATGACATATTTGTTTATTAAGTATATATCTATTTTCTCATATTTTGTTGATATATTGTAATAAAGCAATATATTGATCATGACTTTGTTGCCCGAGTTCCGAAATAATACAAACAGACAGTTGCTGAATACGTCCTTGGAAAAAAAGTTCAGTATTACCAAGTTAGCAGAAAAGT
>NC_090739.1:122391948-122401948 GCF_036898095.1 Palaemon carinicauda
TGGTTTCTATATTAGGAAATATGTGCCTTATAATAATCTTTTTGAGGTGTTCAATTGTAGATGAATATTCATATGATTTACTGGTGCTTAGTCGTTGGTTTCTATATACTGGTATGCAAATATTGGTGTCTGTTTGTGTATAAATGTCCATATATACTTGCTCGAGATAAATCCACCATCCTGAACAGCAAAGTCATCTCAGTTAGTAGACTGGAAATCCTCCAGGTTGACACTGAATACAACATAACGAATGTATACAAATCACTAACAACAAACTTCATATGGCCACAAACTAACCAACTAGGAAATAAGGAATGACTTGTTATTGATGACTTTGTTACCCATAGCACCTCTTGGGGTTACAGCCTTACAAAAAATGATGGTAAGGCCGTCGAGAACTTCATTGTAACCCATGACCTAACACTCCTGTATGGTGCAAAGTATAAAGCAACCTTTCAGACTTATTATTTGCTTCATCGAGACATTATCAAAAAAAAAAAAAAAAAAAAAAAAAAAAAAAAAAAAAAAAAAAAAAAAAAAAAAAAAAAAAGAACAGCGACTCTACCGAAATGTCAACACCGCCCAATAATAATCGACACAAAACCTGTTATTAGATCCTCCCCCCCAAAAAAAAAAATGAACTCGGATCCAAATTCAACTTGCTCAAGACCTATTAAAGCTTTGAATCAGACCGGAAGATTGGCATATTCAACAACATCCCAGTCTCAAAGCATTACAATGACTTCCAATCAATGGTTTGGGAAGCCTCAAAAAAAAAATATATATATATATATATATATATATATATATATATATATATATATATATATATATATATATATATATATATATATATATGCTGCATATCCTTTGAGACTGCATGAAAAGCTACACCGCAGGTCTCGGTGAACTATGAAAAAATATACAATGTACTTCCAGGCATATAATGAAGATCCCTTTGGTAAAAGTATCGTAGAACTTGCAGAGGCACTTCTGCCCTCAATCAGCAACGAAAGAAAAGAACGCTGGCTTGAAGACATAAGTACTATAGATATGACCCATAACAGCATATCCCTTTACAACCATCAATAAACTGAACTTGGAAAAGGAACCCCAACCTAGATTAGCCTTTATAACCCTCAACCAGCTAGCAGACCAACTGCAGCTGAATGGCAAGCCTCACAATAAAGAAAGGGGTTACCTAAAGAAAGTGAGACACGACATGGACCATATCATGAAAGTCAGTAACAAAAGAATTCTAATTGAAAGACTTCAATTACCATGAATACCTTCTCCACCATCTACAAAAAGTGGTATCTCAATGCCAATCAAAGCAAAACGCAGATATATGCCTTCCACTTGAACAATCGCCGAGCAAACACAGAGCTAAAGATCAAATGGGGTGAAAAAAAAACTAGAAACTCACCCTTCGAAGGACACAAAACTAAAACCAAACATGAAGTAGGAACTAGGAATAACTTTCCCAGCATGCTCACGAACACCAGCTGGGGAACAGATCCGAGGCTCTGAGACAAACATCCATAAAACTTTGATATTAAAATGCAGAACACTGCACACCAATGTGGGCTAGATCATAACATACGCATTAGGTAGTCTCCGAGATAACTAAGTCATGTCCGATTACTACTGGCAATCTGAAATCAATAGCTCTACCATCTTTATTCAAAGTAGCCTGTATCCAAGCACCTCATATTCGACGAGAAACGCTAGCAAAAACTGAAAAGAGTAAACAAGTTACATATATATACATACATACACACACATATGTATATATATATATATATATATATATATATATATATATATATATATATATATATATATATATATATATACAAACATATATAAATTTGACATGCCTTCCCCGATTTATTTAAGCATGGACTGAAGATCTTGGATGTACCTACCCAAAGCAGAAGGTGGATTTCAGGAGGGGAAGACTTAGCTAACTCCCTGTTTACTGGTGTATATCATAGCTATCATATGGAGATGACAGAAAATCACAAAAGATATTGGGATACATTGCTAAATAAATGTAATTGGAATACCTAATAGTGGAAAGGTGATATGATTAAGTATCTAATGGAAGATTATCATATTGGAAAAAGGTAATAAGAATATATTGCTCTGGGTTTGTATAATACGTTACTAGATACAGGATAAACTTAAAAAAGGTATTACTATCACCTGGTGTTAAGGAAAGCGAGTGGAGGAAGTCCTACCTGAGACTTGACTAATGCAATACAAAGTTACTGAAACAGATTCGAATTAATAAAAAGAGTTACATGAATTGTTTACATACTTTATTTATCATTCGCAAATCGTCAGTTATATAGTCTCTGGATAATAGCAGATAGTTTTTTTTTTTTTCTCAAAAGATAACGTTGATATTTATCCTTTGAAAGCTTAGCTATTACATCTTAAAGCATATTATGATTGTTGTCAGGATCACTTCATATATTTATTAAAGTAAAGTTCTTTGTACATCCAGGATTTACAAGGAATTTTACTTTCAATAACATTAATTATTCTATCATTCACTTTGGTATTTAGATTGAACTTGATTTTCACAATTATTTTTTGTGTGTGTAAAAATAACTATTGTTTTTGGTATGACAAGAAATATATTTGACGAAAAAATTATAGAAATATTAAGAGAGACAATATGAAAAATTTTGCTTTTGGTATAACTATAAATATACTTGAAGAAAAATTATAGAAATATTGTCACTATATTAAATCTTGAATACTCAGATCTCGAGGGAAACGTGGACAAGGTGAAAGAAAAAAAAAAAGACGATAAAAATGGAAAAACGAAAACATCAATCTTTCAAACCTCAATTTCCTCTTGCTGAGAGTCTGATTATTCTTGGAATATTTGTTTGAAATTTCAATATTATTTCCTTAGATTTTTTTTCAATGTAAATAGCATTCTGTGGTGTTTACTTTTTTACGTTGTACTGTATATATATACAGTATATATATATATATATATATATATATATATATATATATATATATATATATATATATATATATATATATATATACACACACTGTGTGTGTGCGAGTTTGTACAGTATATATATATATATATATATATATATATATATATATATATATATATATATATATATATATATATATATATATATATATATATATATATATATATATATATATATATATATATATATATATATATATATACACACACACTGTGTGTGTGTGCGAGTTTGTACAGTATATATATATATATATATATATATATATATATATATATATATATATATATATATATATATATATATATTGTGATGGCTGGCTTTGACCACCAAACAAAACACTACACTTTTCAAATAGTATTCACCATCATACAGTACTAAATCCACTGAAGGTGGAATAGTAACCAAAACATCAATACGAGTGCAAAGTCAACTCAAGGGGACAAAGAAAATACCACCAAAATTTCCTTAATTTTAATACATAATAACTAGACAGAAATAACACCTGAACCACAATAATACATTAATAAATGATACACACTCAATCTTAACTCCCTGTAAAAGAAAACAATTATACAATTACGGAAAGGTCATCGACACATGCATACTAAATGGAGAGAGGGTCCAGAAAGGAGAAGGCCAACGAAAAGTGAGAACAACCTAACAAATACAAACTAAATATCCCTATCTAGTGGACGATGGCTGGTTTGATTGAAATGCTTTCATAAGCTCCAGTAATGACGTCAGCTGACAGGTCGTGATCGCGATACTTAAATAGGCATAAATATTATTACCTTGGGACAGAGAGGTCCCCTTGGCTTTTACTGAACCAAGGGCAGTGCACAAAAAATGTATGATGAGACGTCTTGCTGCAGAGAAAGGAAATCCAACACAAGCTCAATAGCTTCAAAATGTGGTTCTGCAAAGGCGTGGAATAATATAGATCCAATCACAAATGTCGTGCCCTACAAGGTTGGAGGCTCAGAAACACACTAAGGAACCATCCTCAAAAAAAGCCCCTCCAAAACTCCGTTCACGCAGGAGCGCAGCCACGTAATCCACACCACTTGAAAATATAAAACAGCCGTTAGTCCATTATAAACACTAACATAACCACCAGTGAAAAGACAAACTCTCAAAAAAAAGTAAACAATAAGTCTACAATATATTAAACCTTATACATCTATAAAAACTTAAATAATTTAGAAAAATAAAGCAATAATATTACACCTCCTCACCCAACCAAAAAAAAAGAAAATTTCCAATTTTTTTTTTTCTAAAGTGATTTGAATTACAACATACAGGTTATCACATTATGAAATATTAAACCAACATTCAGAAATATTAAATATTAAACCAACACTCAAAAATAATTATTAAACAAATTGCAAAAACATGACAAACAAAAGGAAAGAGGGGGGCAAGTACCAAGGTTTGCAGCTCACAAGGATAGCAATATATAACCGATACTAAAAAAAAATCTTAAACCTAAATTAATCACAAGTAAACTTTCCAAAACCAGAAAACCAAAACATCACCATCTGATAAATAGGTACCCAACCTAAAAATTTCACATCACTCATATCGTTAATAAACTTAATTAAGAGTCATTGCACTAACAACCGGATTCTGAATATATAGTCCAAAAGCTATAACCTTTTCCACACACAATACACTGTTCCTTTTCAGGGATACACCTCACTCACTATCAATAAATGTTGATCACAAAAACCACTGTCTATTTCAGTGTTATATATCACACTTATCACCATAGTGTCCAATACATACACACACACCGAACGACACAGAGAAGACCACCACAAGACTCCCCTGTGCAAACAAACAAACAAAATCGATGAAGCGTAATTATTAGCCTGAAAATACAGAATACCAGATTAGTGCCTATCTCTTTTCTTAGCTTATTATAAACCTTATCGTACCTGAAACCTCTAAACCTTAGTAGATTAACCTTAACTCAGTCTAGGGTACCACTCATACACCAGCCTGTAGCGCCTAAAAAACGGCTGTTGTGCTACAGACCCGTGAGCCCATGACCCATCTAATTAATCAATCATTGGAAAGTACCAGTGATCACCCTCACCTTTTAACCTTAAAGATCCTATATCATATACCCAGAACATTAGAGTCTTCTGTAAACAAACCATGATTAATAAATCTTAAATATGCATTTACTTCTACTCACTACGTGCCCCCTTCAACAGCACACACACCATAATTAGAGCGATACAGATACTACCTTTAATAACTGCATAGCCCTCTGTCAATCAACTAATATTCAACGCTGCGAGAGAGAAAATCGGCAACAATATTATCTTTTCCTGGGATGTGGGAAAATTCTAAATTCCACTCTTGCAGCATGAGACTCCACCTCATCAATCGTTGATTTTTATTTTTGTATCTGCTGATGAAGGTCAGGGGATTATGGTCTGTCAAGACCTTAATAGGTGTATCTGAGGAGGAGAGATAAACCTGAAAATGATTAATAGCGAATATTAACGCAAGTGTCTCTTTCTCCACAGTTGAATACCTACGTTGGGCGGAGGACAATTTTTTTGAAAAGAATGCGACAGGATGAGAAACTCCCTGCTCGTCATTCTGCAACAACACCGCTCCTACACCAACGTCACTTGCATCCGTGGCAAGAGAAAAAGGAAGGTCAAAATCAGGAGCTCTCAAGACAGGGAAATTAATTAAAACTCTTTTTAAATTATCAAAAGCCCTTTGCGTTTCATTCGTCCAGACAAATGCTACATTCTTTCTCAAGAGATTTGTTAACGGATCGGCTATATCCGAAAAAATCCTAACAAACCTTCGGTAGTACCCACTCAAACCAAGGAATCTTCGGACATCCCTCCTACATTTAGGGACTACCATATTTTCATTACTTTCGATATTGGCCTGCTTAGGAGCAACTTTACCATTACCAACCTCATGACCCAAATATACCACCTTCGCCTTTGCGAAATCGCTTTTCTTTAAATTAATTACCAAATTTGCCTTTTTCAACACCTCAAATAGTGCCCTAATACGTTTTAAATGGGTTTCCCAATCATCGCTATAAATAACAATATCATCAATATAAACAACACATCCTTCTAAACCATGGACTAAAGTATTCATTAACCTCTGAAAGGTAGCAGCCGCGTTCTTCATACCAAACGGCATAACTTTACATTGAAACAATCCCTGTGGTGTTACAAAAGCAGACAGGGCCCTTGCCCGCTTTGAAAGAGGAACTTGCCAATAACCTTTCAACAAATCGAATTTGCTAATGTATTTGGCCTTCCCCATTCGATCAATACAATCCTCAATTCGAGGTAATGGATAACAATCAGATTTAGATAACTCATTCAACTTACGGTAATCAAAACATAACCTGAAATCACCGTCGGATTTCTTGACCAATACAACAGGTGATGACCAAGGACTTTGACTAGGTTCAATTAGGTCATGTTTTAGCATATAATCCACTTCCTTTGCTACAACCTCATTTTTGAAGGGATTCAACCTGTAAGGAGATTGTTTCACAGGAGTGGCGCTACCTACCTCTACATCATGTTCAAGGACCGAAGTCCTACCCGGTACATCCGAAAATAATTCTTTATAATTAGATACTAAATTTTTCAAAGACCTTTGTTCTTCCTTACCTAAATGTGAAATTACTCCCGAAAATTTTCCCAAAGACTTTTTATTATCCGACCGCCATTCACATCCATTAAAACAATTATCATCAATACCCTCCCCCTCTGAAAAAGAAAAATGGTTATTGTTCTCAGAATCTACCGTGTTCCCAATAGTTGCCACAGGAATGACTTTTTCCCGTTCCATATAAGCTTTCAACATATTTACATGACACAGTTGAAAAGGTTTCCTTCTTTGAGGTGTCTCCACTAAATAGTTAACTTCACTTACTTTTTTCAAAATTTTCCAAGGACCTGAAAAAGAAGCTTTCAATGGATTCCCTGGGAAGGGTAACAAAACCAATACTTTATCGCCTACCGCAAAGTCGCGTGCCTTGGACCTCCTATCAAAGAAAAACTTCATTCTTTTTTGGCTACATAATAAGTTTTCACCCGCAAATTTCCAAGCCTTGGTTAATTTATCGCCTAGATTAGACACATAATCCAATAAATTAACCTCAGGGACGTCTCCCTCCCAAGACTCACGAACCACATCAAGAGGACCTCGAACACAATGGCCAAACACAAGGCTGAAAGGCGAAAAACCTAAAGACTGACTTGGGACAGAACGAAAAGCGAACAACAAATAAGGTAATTCCTTATCCCATTCAGAACCATTAATCAAACAATATTTCTTTACCATGGATTTCAGGGTCTGATGAAATCTCTCCAGAGCTCCCTGGCTTTCCGGATGATATGGAGAAGAGGTCACATGTTTTATATTTAACTCTGCCATTTTATCTCTGAAATACCTGCTAACAAAATTAGAACCACAATCCGATTGAATAATCTTAGGCATCCCAAACCTGGTAAAAAAGTCAATTAGTACATCTACAATTTTAACACTTTTTATTGTACGTAGTGGTATTGCCTCGGGATATCGAGACATCCTATCCATGATTGTCAAAATATACTCATTACCACTACGCGTCTTCGGTAATGGTCCCACCACATCAATAATGACTTCCTTAAAAGGTTCGGAAACTACAGGAATAGGACATAGAGGCCATTTTGGAATCCGCTGATTGGGTTTACCGACCCTCTGGCACACATCACAACTATTGACAAACTTCTTTACATCTGCCTTCAACTTCGGCCAATAATAATTCCCTAACAATTTGCAAGAAGTTTTATGAATTCCAAAATGGCCGGCCAGACCACTTTCGTGCGCCAATGACATTAACTCCTTCCTGTAACCAAAAGGAACCATTATCAGTTTCACAATTTCATAATCAACATTATCCACCCCAATAGGCCTACTCAACCTATATAAAATATTATTAAATATCTTAAATTTGGGACCAGTCATATCAGACACCTCCCCTGACTCGATAGGGAGTTCCCGAAACTCCTTTTTCTGGGCTTTGATTAGCTCTTCAGTGGTCCAATTTACCTTGTCCGTTAACATTCCAAGATCTACAGCTAGGCTATCACTACGATCTAAACTACTTAAATCTACATCAATTGTTGACTCTGCAGCGTCAACAATTCTAGCACTAGAACGAGTAACTGCTGCTACTTCACTATCAGGGTTTATCAATATCGGACAATTATTATTCTTCATAGCCACATCATTCCCTAACACAACATCAACCTCCTTAACCGGGAATTTATCAACTATGGCCAATTTCAAATCTCCTGCAAAGGAAGGGCAGATTAAATTAAAATTTTCAATAGCATATGACTTTACGGAATCAGGAAAACCAGCCAATAACACAAATTCCCCACTTTTGGGTACAAAATTACAAGGTAATGCCTCCCTTAGTATCAAAGACTGAGCTGCACCGGTATCACGCAAAATACGCACTCGTCTTTTCTCGGACGAATTGGCGAAGGAGACACTACCGAAGGACAAATATCTGTCAAAACAACCAGGTAGTCATTGATCAGCGGATGTTGTTGGGGTAGGTTCTCTCTCTCTCTCTTCCACGCCCATCACTGGCCTAACATTAGCATTTTGAGATTTTCTAAACGCATAACACATACTCTTTACGTGCCCCTTCTTATTGCAAAAGAAGCAAGTCAATGTTTTCAATTTCTCTGGATTGTATATATTTGGCCTATTGCCTCTGTTAGGAGAAAAATTATTATTAGCATTACCCTGATTATTATTACTTCCCTGATTATTTCTACTAAATACCTTAGCATTATTATTAGGATTAGCATTATTATTCCTACCCATCTTAACCCAACCAGAATTCACCTTTGTCGTTACTCCCCCTAACTCACTCTTATGAGACAAGCAATATTCGTCACTAGCGATGGCTACCTCCTGAACAGTCTCGAGTTTTAACTCTTCGAGGTGGACCTTCAGCTTATCCGGGACACACCTCTTAAACTCCTCCACCAACATTAACTCCTTCAATTTCTCAAAATCTCCCACCTCCTTGGACTTAAACCAATCGCTAGCATACTGTTCCTTCGCCCTGGCAAATTCAACAAAAGTTTGTTCCCTACATTTTTCTAAGTCTCGGAAGCGTTGCCTATAAGCTTCAGGGACTAACTCATAGGCCTTCAAGACAATAGCCTTCACACTCTCATAATCTGCTGATAGATCCTCCTCCAGCGTTACATATACCCTCTGAGCTCTTCCAACCAATTTACTTTGTATAAGAGTGGTCCAATACTCTTGGGGCCACTCCAACCTTGCAGCAATCCTCTCAAACGATACAAAAAATTCTGCTACATTATTTTCTTCAAATTTAGGTACAAATTTGAGAGCCTGCGATAAATTGATAGCAGGAGTTACTAACCTATTTGGGGAATGGGCGGGGGAAAAAGAACCTGGGTTTCTCATGGCAATCTCATGCTGCCTCTCTTTTTCTCTTTCCCCTGCCTTAAACTTTTCCATTTCAAATTCCATTTGTCTCAGGACAATCTGCTTATCCAAAATTTCTATAGACACTACTTCATCCGGTTTCACCTCTTGTTCCCCACCTGTCTTTACAGTTTTAACATAATCATAAATGAGCAATAGCAATACACCCTTTCTTATGGACACATCATATTCCAATTCAAAATGTTCTGCTACAATTTCCAAGTCTTCCCTATTTAACTCTGCCAACCTCTCTTGCCATCCCTCTCCTCCAAGGAGTTCTAGTACGTTAACAACCATGATTACTTATTCAAACAAAATACTAAAATTGCACAAAACAACACCGAGGAGGTGAAAATACACTGCCTGAAAAATTTCCCCAAGAATTAACTTTGCACAAACACTGGTGAATACTCAGGAACGAAATATCCTGTCACGGTCGCCACTTGTGATGGCTG
>NC_090739.1:122406948-122419448 GCF_036898095.1 Palaemon carinicauda
GGGTTCGAGTCCCGCTCAAACTCGTTATGTTCCTTTGGTCGCTGCAACCTCACCCTCCTTGTGAGCTAAGGAGGGTGGGGCTGGGGGAACCTATAGGTCTATCTGCTGAGTTATCAGCAGCCATTGCCTGGCCCTCTATGGTCCTAGCTTGGGTGGAGAGGAGGCTTGGGCGCTGGTCATATGTAATATGGTCAGTCTCTAGGGCATTGTCCTGGTTGATAGAGCATTGTCACTATCCCTTGCCCCTGCCACTCATGAGCGGCCTTTAAACCTTTAAACCTGAGTTGAATAATACTTCTATGTTTTATTATGATATTTAATCTTACACCCTACAGACGTATTGTGTATGCCTTGCAATAATATAATCTAGAAAAAGGTATATTCTTTGTTTGAAGGAATGGAAAATTCTTATTTCAAATATGAAATATATCTCTACCATTCATTACCATTATCAATCAAATATTGCTTCATTATCTTTCGAAGTATACATTGGTTATAACAAACTCTTTTACTAGACAAATATGATTATTCTAAAAGTCTCTATAAATCACTTCAACATCCTCTGCATATGAAAACCACGATTAAGTGTCAAATAATCAGATTTAAATCAGAGAACGAGAAAGAACAGCGTTTATTTCAATTTATATAGTGACGTAATTCATACCGAAGTGCTCTAGTATCCAGTGCCTGGATAGTATCCCACCTATATGGATATTACGATAAAGATAAATGGAATTTGCAAATAATCAGAGAGAGAGAGAGAGAGAGAGAGAGAGAGAGAGAGAGAGAGAGAGAGAGAGAGAGAGAGAGAGAGAGAGAGAGAGAGAGAGAGAGAGATGGGATGCTTATATCCATCAGCAAATCCGCTATCCGTTAAGTTTAATCCCATTACACCATGGGCTAAATAGAGAGAGAGAGAGAGAGAGAGAGAGAGAGAGAGAGAGAGAGAGAGAGAGAGAGAGAGAGAGAGAGAGAGAGAGAGAATGGGATGCTTTTATTTCCATCAGCAATTCCGCTGCCCGGTGAGTTTAATCCTATTCCACCGTGGGCTAATGGAAACCGAATCCTAATGGTAGCACTACTTCTTCTCACTTTAGAATTTGTTATCTTGCGGTATTTTTATTATGATTATTAGGTGCTTTATTAGGGAAATTGCATTATCATTTTCCTAAAGATACGTTTGATACCGAAAAAGGAAAGAAATGGTAAGTAAAAGCAAATGGAAAAAAAGAACTTTAGTTCTATTATGAAATTAATTGCATGGAGCAAAACTTACATATTGAGTAGCAGTCTGGGGGTTAGACTATTATTATTATTATTATTATTATTATTATTATTATTATTATTATTATTATTATTATTATTATTATTATTATTATTATTATCAAAACCAGACATTATGAGGCTATATCAGTGCGAGTTAAGAGGATCAATAAAGTTGTACAACGCCCTTTCCAACCCCAAAAAACTTTTAAAAATAATCATAGCTCTGTCAAATTACATCAGAGACCAGTGATAAATGGAGCAAGTAAATTGTCCATTGTATCAACGAGTGACGGCGTCAAACTCATGTCATCGAAAGGGAATTGTGAAATGTCCATCACAGCGTTTGACAAAATGTGATGTTGCGTTGTCATTCCACTGGAAAATTAATGGTCTTTCATCCAAACATATTTTATGGTTTCTTCCTGTTCTATCACGTAAATAGAATCAAGGTGAAGTTTCTGTATTTGCAATCCTGTAACAACACTGAATGGGATTTTAATGTTATATTTTCAAGTTCTTAATTGTATTAGATAAGTACTTTACATGGTTATTTAAATAAGAAAAAAATTCTTAAAGAAATAATTACTATGTTATCTACGAATTTTGAAGTAGTTGTCTAACATCACATATAATTGATTAATCCAGATAAAAACATTTCAACATATATATATATATATATATATATATATATATATATATATATATATATATATATATATATATATATATATATATATATATATATATATATATATATATATATATATATATATATATATATATATATATATATATATATATATATATATATATATATATATATATATATATATCCCAGAAAAAAGTGAGGAGGATTAAGCAAGAATTATCTACCTCTGTGATAGTATATATATTCTTTAATTATTTTGAAGTATTATACATTTGTAAAAGCATGAAAACAAAGTCATCTTATGAACAGTTCGGGTATAGATAGCCTAGTGTTAAGATAAAGTATTAGCTCTGGAACGACATTCATCTGATATGGAAGATACCCTCCTTTGGATTACAGATTGATATATGGAAATAGACTGAGCTTTTGTGTTGTTGATAAATTGGGAGTTATTTCCCTTTGTTACCGTGACAAATTGTTGCTGTTCTGTTTTACACCGCTATTTCAAACCTTTTTTGACAGATCGGTAAACAGTTTTGATGATCATTAGCTTAAATACAAATACGATCTACAGAATGATATGAAATAAATCCTGCAGGTTGATGAATGTGGCATACATCACATTTTAGGACACTGAACATCTATCTTGGTAGCTAAATGGTATCTTGTGCGACTTGCATTCGGCAGGTTTACCCTCAAATCGTGTTCCTCATTGGATAAATATCCAATGGCTAAAAAATAACCCGATGGCCAAAGGTAATAGCCAAAGGATGAAGAAAATACACTAGGGCTAAAGATAATATCCAATGGATGAAGAAAATACCCAAGGGCTAAAGATAATACCCACTGTATGAAGAAAATACCCAAGGGTTAAAGATAATACCCAATGGATGAAGAAAATACCCGATGGATAAAGAAAATACCCAATTGCTACAGAAAACACCTAATGGCTAAAGATAATACCCAATGGCGAAAGATGATACCCAGTGGCTAAAGAAAATACACAATGGCTAAACATAATACCCAATGGCTACAGATAAAGATAAAGATAAAGTTCATGTGAGTTTGAAAAGTGGTCTTCGAAAGGAGTATGGATAGAAGTGCGAAACATCAACAGTGCATTGTCTTGCTCATCCTGGTACGAACGTGTGTATGTTCAGTATGTATATACTGCCTCTGTTGTTTATATGTGACCTTTAAGCCATTAAGCTGCTTAACTCATATTATCCGATTGGAAACACTAAATCTATAGAAAAATAGATAAAACTGCCGATAAAGAACTCATAAGCATCAGATGAATTATTTTATTATTTAAAATGTATGTATAATACTTTATAAAGATAAAAAATGAATGATCAATGCTAATGGGATATTTATTCTATTAGTGTTGATAATAATAATAATAATAATAATAACAATAATAATAATAATAATAATAATAATAATAATAATAATAATAATAATAATAATAACAATACTACTACTATACTACTACTACTACTACTACTACTACTACTACTAATAATAATAATAATAATAATAATAATGATAATAATAATAATAATATTATTATTATTATTATTATTATTATTATTATTATTATTATTATTATTTCCATACTTTTACACGTAAAGCCATTTCAACTAAACGTAATTTCCCCAAAAATGGGTATTAAAAGAGGAAACCGTAAGAATTATCGTCCGGCAGCGAAAATATCCACTGAAAATAAGAAACATTTCGGATGCCGGAAAATACAAAACGGATGTTGAGCGAAGCGAAAAATCTATTTTTGGGTGAGATAGCCATGGCGTCCTGATGGAAGGTTCCTTATTGGTAGCTTCCTTGGGTATATTAACTACTAAGATATTCCCAGAGAATTTAACTACAGGTTATCACAGAATTCTAACTTCTGGAGCGAGTATCCTAAAGGTTTCCCTTTAAGACATCGTATATCAACAGGGGACGCATGTATTAACGCGCCACATAGCTATCTGCACCCCATATAGAGTTAACACTTCGATATGGAGGGGCGGAGAATAGCTGGGGAGCCGTTCCACAGCTATACTCGTCCGTGGCTACTTTTGGTACTCGAAACGTAAACAAACGGGCGCCATTGCTAAATGACGTCACGTCCATCCTCATCCTGATGCCAGTTGCTTGCCAATCACCATGATACAGCAGGACAGGGTGGGGCCTGAAAGGCTGGACTAGAGTAGCAGGGAGGGTCCATCAGGACGCCATGGCTATCTCACCCAAAAATAGATTTTTCGCTTCGCTCAAAATCCGTTTTTTGGGCTCAAGCCATGGCGTCCTGATGGAAGAGTACCAGAGAATCAATGTATCGTGGTAGATTTCCCCTTGTAGAGTAAGTGCCGAGGGCTTTGAATAAGGTAAGCATAGTGACCTCGATAGAGGTTCCGTGGGGATGCAACTTCCTGCCCCCCTTGGCAGAGAAGTCCCTACGGTCCATGCCGAAGATCAAAGTGGTCATCGAAGGGCTACCCACCTTGCGGAGAGAACGTGAAGAACTCGGAGACAAGACAGAATGGTTAATATTCATGTACGAACATTCTCAATAACAGAAAAGTGGTGGTTAAGCACTGTATTTCATAGCTGGAGAACGATCTGGTCTCGAAGATATAGCGCAAGTAAGTATTCAGTTAGGAATATTACTCAGCATAGGTGAGTATGTAATATGGATAGAACCTATTATTCTTCATTATTTCAAAAGAAAGGGGATAATGAAACTATGACAACCATGTATTTCTTAGTATGGGTAGGAGCGGAGTGAGACGCACAAGTAATAAAATAGAAATTTTATTTCACAATTGCAGGGTATAGTAAAAATAAATGCAATAAAGGATGTAAAATTAATTTACAATAAATTATAATGTACATAGTAATGAAAAGACTTCGCTCTTGAATCTGAAAGAAAATTTAAAATTATTAGAAGGCACAGGTTCCATAGGAACGTCAGTCTTTAATAAGGAAAAAACACATCATGCTCTAGGCATGCGGCACTCATGTGACGACTATGACATTTCACCTTGTAAAGAACAGTCTATGAAAAACACTAAGTGTCCCTGAAATCACTACGTATCACACGAGGGTCAACATAGGCACCCGAAGAGTTAAAGTCCCAAGTAACTCACTGTTCTATGCAGAGTTAATTGCAGGTTTCATAACACTACCTGCGGCTACCACGAAATGTTTGACTTCATGCCCTTGCTTTGTGTAGTGCTTGAAGAAAACACGCAAAGATTTCCAACCTGTGAAACTCTTGAGGTTTTCGAAATCCATGCTCTGGAAAAAATTCAGAGACGATGCGACTTTTCTAGGATCATGACCTGCGGGTGTACTGTCAGGATCCGCTCTGCGAATGAAGTAGGTGATTTTCGCTCTTAGTTGTTTCAGTGACAGGTCGCTATCCGATGTTTCTCCTTTGAAGAGTTGGCCTCCACCAAAGTCAGAAGTTCTACGAAGATAGACCTTGAGGCTCTCTACCGGACATAGAGAGGCATCTTCTTTCAGGGGGCAGATTCTCCAAGGGCCCCATCTCTTGGTGGGTAGTTCATTTTTCGCGAGAAACGTCGGATCCGGGAAGAGGGTAATGTCTCCCGAGTCTGTAAACAGGATGTGACCCTCGTCCCTTGATAATGCCACTATTTCGCTGACTCGGGCTCCTGAGGCAAGAGCAAAAAGAAATATAACTTTTTGAGTCAGATCCTTGAGAGATCGTTGTCCAAGTTGGAGGCAAAATGGAGCACCTTGTCCAGGGACCAGGAGATAGGTTTTGGTGGAGGTGCTGGGCGTAGACGAGCGCATGCCTTCGGCAGTTTATTTAAGATGTCGCTGGACAGATCAATCTGGAAGGCGTACAGTAGTGGTCTAGTCAAGGCCGATTTGCAGGTAGAAATCGTGTTGGCTGCTAAGCCCTGTCCATTAAGGTGAATGAAGAAGGACATGCAAAAATCGATGGTGATTTCCGTAGGACTTTTTGCCTTGACGAATGAGACCCACTTTCTCCAGGATGATTCATATTGCCGTCGTGTGGATTCAGTCTTGTATTCATCGAGGAAGTCTAGACTTTTCTTCGAGATCCCAAACCTTTTCTTCGCGGCTAGGGAGAGAAAATCATGAGATGAAGGTCCCTGACTTTCGATGATGAAGCGAAGACAGTCGACTTCTGTACTTGCTGGGAGAGAACTGGGCCCGGGAGAGGGATCAGCGTGGGCCGTAGCTCTAGGACTAGGGGGTACCAATTGCTCCGGGGCCGCTTGTGAGCCACTAGGGCCGCTGTCCCTTTGAAGGTTCTCAGCTTGGAGAGGACTTTCAGCAGAAGGTTGGAGGGAACAGGTAGATCCTGGACCATCTGTTCCAATCCAGTGACATGGCGTCCACTGCTTCTGCCTTGGGGTCCTCGTACGGGGCCACATAACGAGGAAGTTGATTGTTGTCGCTCGTTGCAAAGAGATCGATCTGAAGTTCCGGGACTTGGTGAGAGATGAAGGAGAAGGATCTTGCGTCTAGAGACCATTCCGACTCTATCGGGCTTGTCCGAGATAGAGCGTCCGCCGTCACGTTGCGGAATCCTTGTAGGTGAACTGCAGACAGGTGCCATTTCTTCTTCTCTACCAGGCGGAAGATTGGGAGAAGCACCTGGTTTATCTGGGGCGATCTTGAGCCTTGGCGATTAAGACATCGGACTACCACCGAGTTGTCCAGGGTCAGACGAATGTGGATCGAGGGAGGCGGAGAGAGTTTCTTCAGAGTGAGAAGGACTCCCGCGGCATCCTTTAGCTGTGCACGCAGCACTGGGTTTGTCACTGAGGCGAACTGTAGAGAGCCTAGAACTCGCTCCTGCTGACGTCTTGAGATCCGTTTGGATTTCAGCAGTTTTTTGACAGACCCTGCTATTTCTTTCCTTTTCTTCTGGGGAATGGAAAGGCGGTGTGACTGAAGATTCCACTGGATTCCTAACCATTGGAACTTCTGAGCTGGAGAGAGGAGAGATTTCTTTCTGTTTATCTTGAATCCCAGGTGTTCCAGAAACTGGGTGACTTTGTTGCAGGATCTTAGACAATCTTCGGGCGATGGAGCCCAGACCAGCCAGTCGTCGAGGTAGGCCATCACCTGGACGCCGCGGAGGCGGAGCTGTTGAACGATGGCGTCTGCCAGCTTTGTGAAGATCCGTGGGGCCACATTGAGGCCGAAGGGCATGGCCCTGAAAGCGTAGCTTTTCCTTTGGAGTCGAAATCCTAGGTAGGAGGAAGCGTGGTGGTTCATTGGAACGTGCCAGTAGGCATCCGCCAGGTCTATGGAGACCGTGTAGGAACCTTGAGGAAGAAGGGTCCTTATCTGTTGAAGAGTCAGCATCTTGAACTTGTTGTTCGCTATGAACTTTTTGAGGGGGGATAAGTCTAGAATGACTCTGAGTTTATCGGAGTCCTTCTTGGGGACGCAAAACAGTCTCCCTTGGAACCTGGTTGACTTTACCCTCCTTATCACCTTCTTGTTCAAGAGTTCTAGGACGTATTCTTCCAGAAGGGGGGTTGACTGTTGGAAGAATTGCTGGAAGGTTGGGGGGTGGATGAGTCCAGCTCCAGCCTAGACCCTTCTTGACGATGCTGTGTGCCCAGGGATCGAAGGTCCAACGATCCTGGAATTGGCGGAGTCTTCCTCCCACCGGAAGCACTTCATTGCTTCTGGTTTCCCGAAGGTTTACTACCTCGGCCCCTAGCTCCCTTTCCTCCTCTGCCTTTGGAGGGATGCGAGATGCATCTCTGCCTGCACCTCTGTTTGAGCCTCTACCTTTGGGACGAAAGGTAGTTGACTGCTGCTCAAAAGCAGGGGTGAAGACCGGCGACTGTGACAAGACCGGTTGGGTAACCAATTGAAAGGTCTGCTGTGGCTGAGCTTCCACTTGGGGAGTAGCGGATCCCGGAAACTGCCGTCTCTGTTGACGTTGCTGGGGTTTCGGTTTTGTGGGTTTCCTCTTAGGGTGAGGGCCGTCGTCTTGAGAGGATTTCCTTTTCTTCAACATGCCCCATTTGTGGAGAAGGTTCCTGTTCTCCGTGGCGACCTTGTCGGTGATCTTTCACTAGGGAGGAGGGAAAGAGGTGCTTACCCCAGATGTTGGAAGAAATCAGCCTCCGGGGTTCGTGTCTCACTGTAGCACTTGAGAACACGAATTCACGACAGACTTCGTGAAGCTGTACAGATCCTTTACTACAGTCGCCAGATGTGTTTTGGCGGGGACCATGTAGTAGTCAGGGACCCTAGTGTCACCGGCCATGACTTCGAGCTGTACTTGGAGGGACATAGATGCGGCGAGCCTTTCCTTCGTATCATGTTCCCGACGAAGGAGATGGTCATTAAGTTTTGGGAGGTCCTCGTTAAACTGACGACCAACGACGTCAGGTTCTAGTTTTCCCACTACAAATGTTGACTGGACGTCTTTCCAGTGTCTAACATCAGGGGGAGTAGTCAGGGAGAAGGGGCTGCACTCCTCCAGTGCAGGGCAAGGTTTTCCTTCTTCCACTGCCTTAAGCACAGCAGTGAAGGCCTTTTCCAAAAAGGGGAAGGTCGCATCGTCTGGTGCGACGTAGGTCGGGTGCTTCTTGCTAAGCGCCGGTAGTTTTGAGCAGGTGAAGCCCCTACTTTTCACTGTATTGGCCAACATAGCCTGGGCCTTCGGGAGATCGAACACTATAACCTCCTTCGGTTCGGTCTCTTCTTTAGAGGCAGGTTCAGATCTAAGTCGGACGTAACAGTCCGGGTAAGCCTCAAAGTTTGGGAAGAATTCCACTTCTTCCAGCGCGATCGAGCCGACCTTTTCGCTAATAAAGATCTTGCCCGTGGTGATCAGCATGTGCTCGGCATACCTCCAGGGGTTAGTATCCGAGCATGCAGGGAGGTCCTTAACCGAAATCCTTTTTGGTTGCTTCGAACTTCCCATGTTGGACCTGAAGAACTCATGCGTCTCGCGGAGTTTCTTATCCATGAGAGCCTCAAGCATCTTGAAGATCTCCTGGGTGTTGGATGTGGTAGGATCCAGGGTAGCGGATGTAGACGGGAGTCATACATCCGTCAGTGTAGGAGTCGGTGTGGGGGGGTGGATTTTGGAGCGACCTCCTGCTCCGACTCAGGGTATTCCACCTGATCTTCCTCAAAATCCAGTTCGTCGCCCATGAGGTTCCTCTCCGTGTTCTCCGACACTTCCGACATACGTTCCGCGTTGTCGGAGTCCAAACGGCACTCGTGCATGGACTGAGCCATGACTACATCCGGTTCCACCACTATCTGGACGGTGGGAATCTGATCTTTAGGGACCACTAAGTCTGGTGATGCCTTCGGGGAAAGCAAGGCCCTCAAATCTTTGGTGGCGAGATACGGTCCGGTGGCGTTCTTCTGGAAGCCACGCACCCACTTGCGTAGCTTCTCTCGAGAAGAGTTCCTTACCTCCGCTGAAGGAGGATCGTCGAACGCTTCGACCAGGCGGTTCTTCCAGACTGTACAGTGATGCGGGTCCCAAAATTTCAGATCGCCTTTCTTATTGGCGCAGGGGGCATGGGTCCTACACGCCGTGTGCCCGTAGAAGTGCGGGCGCTTCACTCCACAGAAGTTGTGGTCACATTTCACGTACTCCTCCTGTAAAAGAAAGAGAACATGAGTATACAGAAGTCATACAAATGACTTATATTACTCTAAAGTGAAATTTCAAGTAGTTAACTTTAACTTAACATTAATCAAATAATAACATTGTAATGTTAGAGAGTGGAGCGGGAAATGAAGTAGATAGACACATACTTGTGTATCCCACCCAGCTGGTTACCGTAACCTTATCAGTAGGCAATTTGTTTGTGACCGAGGACACAAGGCAGAATTCTTCATAGATCGCCAAGGAAGGCAGAAGGTAATTCTAGCAGGGATTGCCTGAGATATATATCAAGGACTGAGACCACTCAGATCATTATGGTAAAATTTGGGGGGTTGTAGAAGACCCCATCGGATAACGGGTTCCGGCAACCAGCTGTGCTAAGACACACACAGCATGCTGGAAAATTGTGATATGCAAGAAGACAGCACAGCCGTTAATAGAACGGTAAGACAATACCTATCCATTGGGGTAGCCAAGCTATCTGGTTGCATTGTAGGGCTATCAGAATGAAGTTGATAGCTGGGAGAAGGGGTGCAAATCTCTTGGCTTCTCCGGAGGGCGCCGGCAGACCGGCGGCACGCCGGAGGCCGCTCCAGCAGGGTTTCTGGCATTAGGGAAGACACATAGAGAAATCAGGTGTAATGCCAGCTTGGCGGCCGCCGGCACAGCGGTCGCACACCGGCAGGAGGCGGCGGCTCCGGTAGCCTTTGGCTGCCGGCTTGGTGACAAGGTCATAGGGTAAGGAAGGGGGTTATAATATACCCAGACCGCCGGCAACCAATGCCGGCACGCCGGAGGCCGGCCCGATGGATGGACAACCGAAGCTAGGTAGTGTAAGGGTAGGACATCAGCTATACACTGACGAAAGGCGGCAGCCCTCAGGCACGCGGAGGGCTGTCGACTAGGGAGGATATCTAGGAATGTGTCACCAAGGGAGGGCGGTATCGCCGGCAGTAGAGGCAGCAAGGGACCGGCACCAGGACAGGAAGAGAGATAGAAGGAGGGATGGAGGGGTAAGAATACGAACCCCTATAGCATCCCACCTGAGTGAGTGTACCCATGATAGGGGCTAGCCCTATCACCCAATGGCAGGGGGGCGGCAGACGGCCGGGTGCCAGAGTAGCCCAAGGGAGGGCCAGGGTACACCCAAGAGAGGGGGAACCCCTGCGGACAAATCGCTTCCAGTGGCTAACCCCATTGGACGCTATGAAGGGTATATGTACCAGAGCGGCCTGCCCACAGGGACTCAAGATAGCCCTATCACTCCACCCTAAGGAGGAGTTGTAGGACTAGGGACAGATGAGTATAGGCTAGCCTATGTATAGGCTAGACCATACAAGGGATAGGAGGGGAGGGAGAAGAAAAAGAAGGGTCTTCCATAGGGGAGGCTCTGTACAAAAACGGCCACCAAGGAAGGGAGGACGCTCCCTAGCCTAGGGTAGGCAACCTGACTGAGAACGGTGCATGGGTACCGTTTCAAGCAAAGTACAGAACTAGCCCCCCCCCCCCCCCCCCCGAGGCCTAACCTAGAGAATGGATGTTAAACCCCAAGCTAGGTAGGCTGGAAGACATATCGCAAGTTGCAAGGAAGGTCAGGTAACCTAACCTCAGCAACTGAGGAAGGACAGGCCGTTCCTCTTTCTTGGACGCAACCCTATGGGGGGATCATTCCTTTAGGGAGCCCAGAGAAGCGATAAACACTCTGATACGGACTTGATCCCCTTACGTGGTAGGGGGAGCATGGCCACACAGAGGGAATGCCCTAAGGCAGGGGGTGAAGGGAGCATATAGGGGTCCTACAATTAGGTTAGGTTAGAAAGGCACACTATCAAACCGATCCCCTATATGGTCCCCGAAGGCGAAAACACTTGCATCACAGTAAACAGTATCATAAAATAATGCCACTATCGTCATAACTTAACCTAGGATCACTGGAATATATCATGCATGAACACTGGTGCTAGGCACTCTGGCCTAGGGGCTAAGCTAGCAATCTAGTATGGGGTCAGGCGATGACCGATAAAAGAGCGTCAAAACACGATATATGAAGATCCTAGCTATGAAGACTAAATAACTAACAGTATCAATTAGTTAAAAGGCCGGAATAAGCTGTTCAGGCTAGCTAAATAAGGCATGCAAGGGAACAGCGACGCCATAAAATGGCGTGTCCGGTGGTAGCACAGCTCTGCCAGAAAACATGAAATATCTCAAAAAGTATAAGTTACTTTACGGTCAGAGCTTATTTAAACAATACTGGGACCTGGTACTCAACTTTCCAGAAGAAGGCGAGGCATTACGAAGATGCAAGCCGATGAAAAAGCACAAGGGAAAAGCCGTCTTAGCAATGCAAGCTACTAAAAGAAGGATGAGGACGGACGTGACGTCATTTAGTAATGGCACCCGTTTGTTTACGTTTCGAGTACCAAAAGTAGCCACGGACGAGTATAGTTGTGGAACGGCTCCCCAGCTATTCTCCGCCCCTCCATATCGAAGTGTTAACTCTATATGGGGTGCCGATAGCTATGTGGGGCGTTAATACATGCGTCCCCTGTTGATATACGATGTCTTAAAGGGAAACCTTTAGGATACTCGCTCCAGAAGTTAGAATTCTGTCATAACCTGTGGTTAAATTCTCTGGGAATATCTTAGTAGTTAATATACCCAAGGAAGCTACCAATAAGGAACCTTCCATCAGGACGCCATGGCTTGAGCCCAAAAATCCACGTTCAAAGAGTTGGTCCTACTGTTTGGCAATGACGGGAATCAACATCCATTGTTTGCTCACCACTCATAGAATCTAAACTAATTTGCTATTGTGGTGGTAGCTGCTAAAACTGCCAGCGTTCATCTGCTCCTGTTTATTTCTGTTTTCTGCATGCATTCTTTGTGATATTCTATGGAATAGCGATTGTTAATGCTATAAGC
>NC_090739.1:122431948-122436467 GCF_036898095.1 Palaemon carinicauda
TCTATATACTTGAAGAAACTCTTTATGCACAATATATCATCGTCCAAATATACTGGGCAATTCTTTTTGAAAGATTTATATCGATTTATGGACAATAAAGATAGTGAGAAAATTCTGACTGAGAATGGAGTTATACAAGGAGACTCCATCTTTTCTAAATTGTTGACAGTAAGTTAAAAATGCTTTTAAAATTTTAAACTAGGAAAATGTAGGAATTGACACTAATGGGGAATTGCTTAACAACTTAGGATTTGCAGAATACATAGTTCGTTTTAGTGAATCGTGTGAGATATTGCAAAAGATGGTAGAAGATTTGAATAGAGAAAGCAGATAAGTAGGATTAAAAATGAATATAAGATAATATTAAATGAAAATGCAGAGACAACAAATAATGATTGTGGACGAACCTCTAGAGATTGATAATGAATATACGTGCTTGGGACAGAGTACTATAAATGTTTCCCCCAGGACCGGAGGACGAAATTAAAAGAAGTATAGGGATAGAATGGATAGCTTATGTAAACAAAATGAGATTACTAAAATTAAATTGTTACTCTCTCTCTAAAAAAATCATTTAATCAGAAGGTCTTATCAGTATTACCTTAAGCATCAAAGCCTTACGAAAGCCTTAGAGCTGAGAACATTCAGTTAAGCTAGTAATAAATCAAAAAGCTATGGAAAGAATAACACTAAGGGACATGAAATGAGCAACATGGATACGAGAGGATATTCTAACGATATGTACAAAAAAGAGAGAAAAAAAAAAACGATATGGGCAGGACATATGATAAGAATGACAGATAATCTATGGACAAGAGGAATAACAGAATTGGTTCCTAGTGATATCGATGTGATTTACGTCAAGTTCTTCGAGGATCCAAAAATTACCAATAATTCTTAACAGCTTTTCCATATTTACCTGCGATGTTTTTATCGTTTTTATTCGATCGTTATTTGTTAGTCTGTTAGTATCCTTTTCTACATGAGTCATCTTTCATTTGCATGATTATATGAAGTTTCCTTACTTAATGCCTTAAGCAGGAAAGATCCCATATTTTATTTGTAATTTCGTTTATACCATTATCTCTCTCTCTCTCTCTCTCTCTCTCTCTCTCTCTCTCTCTCTCTCTCTCTCTCTCTCTCTCTCTCTCTCTCTTCTTGAAGGAATAACAAATGTAGATTACAACAATCTATTCACGCTTATCACATACCAGTCCAGAGATAGCAGATACAAACTGGAATTGAACAGATACAACACCACTCAATAGGCTAATTTCTTTACATACAAAATAACAAACCCTTGGAATAAACTTCCAGCGGATGTAGTAAACAGTAACAAGGTAAACGAGTTCAAGAATAAGTTAGGAAGATCATAAGAACTCTCTAAATGCTTAAACTAAATCGCTCTACCAAAGAGCAAATCATAGGACTAAAAGGTCTTTGAGACATCAAAAATCCTTGTAACTCCTTATAAATCCTTTTAACTCTCTCTACAGTCTGTATTTCTCAATATATCTATTTACAATCCGTATACACGTACTTATACAAAATAATATACTGGGAGATTAGAAGTTACAAGACATCCTTTCAAAATCTTCGTTTATTATTATTATTATTATTATTATTATTATTATTATTATTATTATTATTATTATTATTAAAAAGACAAGACAAAAAACAAAGCAAGGGCAAAGTTTATACCTATCATTATCGCTTGGGCTCACAGCTGGAACCGGTTCAAATGACCTTATCGGGTTACAGGTTGCTAATGCGACCTTTTTGTGGCAATGTTTTTTATTCATCAACTTATATGAAATGGGACTTTCTATACGATTTGCACAGGTCTTAAAAAGCAACAATAATTGAAACATGAGAAAACTTACCCCTAAGGAGAAGTAGTAGGAGAAGAAATAGAATAGAAAGCAAATATGACTTTTATGCATACCAAATATGCAGCAGAGTTTGAATAAATCTTAGTAAATTATTATGAAACAATATAACAAAAACAAAAACATAAATAAAAACTTTCTTGTTTAAACATATAAAAAGGCAATAAATCAGCAAAACCGAGAGATAATTCTGTGACCAGGAGAAAACTGTTTACGATGTGCTCGTCATAAACCAGAACACGATCATGTCTCGCGAAGTAAAGTTTCGTCATCTTTGCAGGTTTAGAGCCGTCTCATCTCCGAAGCCTTACCGAGTATGTTGAAACGTCATTAAAATTGGGTGCTTCAAAAACTGTCGAAAACGTATGCATTGAGAATACATGCATGCACACACATACGTGGACACACACACACATTATATATATATATATATATATATATATAATATATATATATATATATATATATATATATATATATATATATATATATATATATATATATATATATATATGCGTGAAAGTCACAGGGAAACGTGATGCTCAGATGCAAAAGAACGACAGGGAAAATGAAAATATGAAATATAAGGTTAAGTCCTGACTAGTTTCGTGATACTTCCTCTGAAGAAGTATCTCGAAACTAGTCTTCTGCATATATATATATATATATATATATATATATATATATATATATATATATATATATATATATATATATATGTGTGTGTGTGTGTGTGTGTGTGTGTGTGTATATATATATATACACACATATATATATGTATGTATATGTATGTATATATGTATGCATATATGTGTGTATGTTTGTGTACGAATGCGTGTGTATGGTTTTAGCAGTACATTTGCTTGAAACCAATAGGTATAACTCTTCTGCTTACCAATTAGGAAATTGATGCTAAAAACCCAAAGCCAACAATCAGGAAAGCAACTCAATGAGGAACCGAAACAGAAATAAAGAACCAAATATTAAGTGAAACAAAAGGAGATGATACATAAATAAACGAGTAACATGTAATTTCTGAAATGGAACTTACTTCAAACTGTTAAAAAAAACAGGTTTGTACTTCTAATATTTTACGAAATCCACTATTGGCATTGAAATGTAATTCCATAAATCGGTGATTATCAGAAAGATACATCCATAATACTGTTTACCATTAGAAAGAAATGGCAAGACCTTAAAATCAATTGCATGCCGAGTACTGGTATGGGAAAACTAGAAGCAAAAGATGCTCATATTTATGAAAACTTTTATAGAGCTTATTGAAGACTATGCCACACATAGAACGTGAGTTTTTCCCAATGAAGAAAAAATATAACCAAAATTCTTTTCAAGACACCTGTTACCGGAAACCTTAAAAGATTTTCCTAATATACTTTGTTTTTTATTAGGGTAAGGAGAAACAGAGCGGGTATGTCTTTTAAAACTAAGTATGCTGTCAAGAATGATAGCCAGAAATAGAAATGTATGAAGTTGAAAAAAATATCAGCCAAAATATCAGAGTGCAAATTGGATTTGAAAACAACGAAACTTAATAATAACACCATTTTGAGTTCTTTGAGTTTAACTTTATTTTCCGTAATTTGTATGATGCAATTAGTTTAGCAATGCTTCTGCTAAAGAATTCACCTACTTCATTCATAATCGCTGAGTGAATCTTAGTTTAATATAAATGTGAGATCATTGTCAATTTTTTTATATATATGCAATTACGCGTTAATTTACATTATATTTGACTAATGTCCGTTAACCGAAAAATAGAAACAGTAAGTATGAAAAAAGATAACAAGTAATGTGATCTCAAAGACATATAATTGATGAATATCAAGAAATCTCGTGAAATACACCAGTATAATTCATCTCCTTAATACGTGTTTGCATCTGCTCGAGTCCCATTCATCTCTTGATTAATTTCTAAGTCTGCGATAATATGATAGCAGGACCTCCTTCCTGCTTGGCATGGAAGGGCAACATGTGTTCGCAGTCAAGCAAGCTGTTCCATTGCTGTCGCTCATGGCATCATGAACTACAAACCAAGACGTATTTCCCCTGCCAAAGATTACTGAAGCGAATGGGTGTACAGTAAATGAATTCCTGATTCAATACTCTGCTCATATCTATATTTTCCTCTTTCAAACAGCTGATCAGTTCCAGATGTCTCCTTTAGTTGTCTACAGCCAGATGTTCTTTCTATGTCTTTAAATTAATTTCCTTATGTCACGCGCACAGTTAGTAGATATTCTCTTAATTATATGTTTTCTTTAGCTTTTCACGCTTTAAATTAATAGCTATTATAAGATTTTTAAGTGAAAGAAGCTTAGTATGTTATGTAAGTAAATTATCCACTGGTTTTTCTCGAGGTACAACATTCCGTGGAAGTCAACGTCAGATGGTTTAGCATTTTTATTCGTAATATGTTTCAGCATTATGGTAATGCTGCTTAATTGCCTTGTTTTGAATATTAATAATCTAATTAAAGAGTAAATTACAAAGATAAACTACTTTAGCTCTGACGAATTACTGTCTTTGTGATATGAAAATAATGTTTATTTGGTTGTTTATATGTAAGCGTGTTGTGGTTATTTTGTATGTGCCTATGTGAGTATTTACAT
>NC_090739.1:122441967-122444467 GCF_036898095.1 Palaemon carinicauda
TGATCGGCTGACTGGGGTTCGAGTCCCTTTGGTCGATGCAACCTCACCTTCCTTGTGAGCTAAGTATGGGGAGTTGGGGAAGCCTATAGGTCTGTCAGCTGAGTCATCAGCAGCCATTGCCTGGCCCTGATCGGTCCTAGCATGGGTGGAGAGGGGCTTTGTTTGTTGATCGTATGTATATATGGTAAGCCTATAGGGCATTGTCCTTCTTGATAGGGCAATGTCACTGTCCCTTGCCTCTGCCATTGATGAACGGTCTTTAAACCTTCAAGCCTTTAAAAGCAAAGGCCAAAGGTCTGTTACAGGCGTCTTTGGGGTCTCTTGCTTGCGGGTGCCCTGAGGCACATTTTTTTAAGTTTTAATAGTTTATATATGAAATATATATTTTAATTTTGTTACGGTTCTTGAAATATTTTATTTCAATGGTTCATTACTTCTCTTGTAGTTTATTTATTTCCTTGTTTTTTCGCACTTGGCTATTTTCCTTTGTTGGAGCCTTTGGGTTTATAGCATCTTGCTTTAGCTACTAGGAATGTAGCTTAGCTAATAATAATAATAATAATAATAATAATAATAATAATAATAATGGTGGCTTCAGTCAAATACCACATGCCTTTGATAGTCTTACTTCAAAATCTCTTTTTTTCACGACACTTACAGTTCAAAACAGCTCAAAACAGATGCCAAAAAGTTATGCTAAAATTATTTTTTATATCGTGATCAGGTTTTTATGATCTCAATCAAGACTGTTGGATTTGCTTCACAAACATTTTATTTCGTTTTGTATTTAGACAGATCCAAAATGCTCATCACGAATGAATCGATGAAATGATGTCATGAGGCCAGATAATTACAAATCATTCATTCACTTAAAGATATTTTCTGTAACCTTATTAAGTAAAAAATCGTTTCAATACAAAAATAAAATGTAATGGATTCTTTAGCTTGTTATTTATTAATTATTAAAACTCAGTCTAAATAGTCAAATAAATGGATCCATGAATAATTGTTGCTTTAATTATGTAATTTTGTGCAATTTTCTTTCATTGAATGTATTGAAATCATTCGGTCCCTCACACGATTTAGATAATATGATATGTGTAATGTAATATGTAAAAGCAACATTTCTATAAATTTCAATAAACTCATTTCCGAATTGTATCCATCTTACACTTTTGATAATCAGGAACCGAACTCCATCCTTTCTTCACCTGGTCTCTTTTTGCATTGTATGCAAATGCAAACCCGAAATATTCCGTCAAGACTTAAATAAAGGCTTCCAGTCCTTTATATTATAGTATTTCCAGAAAATTAAAAGACAGGTGTGCATGAAGAACTTTTATCATTCCGTTGAGGTAAGGATGGAAATTATTTTTGATTAATGAAAAATACTGTTCGTTTTGTCATTTTTTTTTTTTTTTTTATATTTTCGTTTTGGTTGGCCGTTATAACTGGGTGTTATTTTCAGATTTTATTCATTATATTTTTTTTTTTCAAGCACTGGAAGTTAGTGATACCTTGTAAATCATCGATACCGATTTTTATGTTTATGAAATAAGTCAAACGCAATAAATATGATAATAAATATGCTTTCCCTTATCGATATTCATAACTTTGTCCATTTAGGTTATATATCCAAACAAATGTAAGGGTGAAAGTGTTGTTTGGGACAGGTGTGAACTTTCTTATTAAGTGTCAATCGATTTTATTTTTGGGAAAGTTGTTGTATAAGTTATTGATTAACTTGGTCTGAAATACGACAATGTGAAGCTAGGTTTACAATTCAAGAGCTACCTTGCCAAGAGTGAAGCCGGTTGGGAAGCAAACAAGGTTGAGAATTAGTCTTCGGGTGAGTTGAGGATATTGGAGTATAAGGGGGGGGGGGGTTAAGTAGCTATTGATACGGCTCGTAGGTTAAGTCAGGCGGGGAACCTTAGGTTAGATGATGCTTTTGTGTTTGTGTCCTTTTTCAAATATGGTTTTACAGTCGTAAATAGTTAGATTTTAAACCTGTTCTGTCCCAGCGACCTACAAAGGCTCCGAAATGCAATTTTCCTGCGGATATGCTGCATTAGTTTCCTTACATTTGTGAAAATGAAACTTTTTTATCTTTAAAGCTTTAGTAGTGTCTCATCCCGCGATACATTTCATGATCAATAGAATTTTTTATAGCACTACACTATCACCTAAAATGTATATTTCAATTCTTTCTTATTTTTTTGTAGGGAGCTTTGGGAAAGTTTATATATCTAAAATGTTGAGTGAAAGCATGTGTTTATCTGAAGTATTTGCAACTCTATTTGTTCATGAAACGCATGTTCTGGATAAATATTTTATCCATCAATTGCACACAATTTTGTTCAGCTGCATGCTACGAATTTATATATATCAAACACACTTCACATGTAATTAAACCGTATAAGATAAAACATGGTATAATTTCCAGCAAACATTAAATAATTATCGGTTCCTGGAAGCAGAGAGGGAGAGAGAATAAAAA
>NC_090739.1:122459467-122476967 GCF_036898095.1 Palaemon carinicauda
ATCCAGAGAGTAAGGCAGATGTACATGAGGCGGACGTTGCAGTTTCCATGGGAATGGCTTCAGGCCAACGAGTGGAGCGGTCGATGACGGTAAACAGGTAACGATGTCCTTGTGATGTGGGTAGGGGGTCTACAACGTCGACGTGAATGTGTGTGAAACGACGCTGAGGTTGAGGAAAGGTGCCCACTCCTGAATCCGTGTGTCGATGTACTTAGGAAGTTTGGCAAGAAGTACAGGCGCGGACCCAATCCTTAGCATCCTTATAAATGCCGTGCCAAATGAACTTTGCCTTCAGCAGCTGTGCAGTAGAACGGCACGAGGGATGTGAAAGGCCGTGAATGAAATCAAACACCTGTCGGCGCATGGGAGCAGGAATCCAAGGTCGCGGTCTACCAGTACTAACGTCACAGAGGAGGGTGGTGTTGGAGTCTTCGAGGGGAAAGTCTTCCCAACGGAGGGACGTGCAGGATGTCCTACAAGCTTGATACTCTGGATCCTGTCGTTGGGCTTCAGCCAGGGCGTAGGAAAAGTGAGAGCCGCAGCAGTTGATAGGGCCTTCTTTGCATTGCAGAAGGCTGCTTCTTGAAGGGGACCCCACTTCAGGTCTTTTGGCTTGCCCTTGAGGGAGGCGTAGAGGGGAGCAAGAGTGGCGGCAATGGCTGGCAGAAAACGGTGATAATAGTTGATCATGCCCAAGAATTCCTGCAGAGCTTTGACGGTCGAGGGCGCGGGGAAGTTCTGAATGGCTGCTACCTTCTCAGGGAGGGGATGGACTCCTTCAGGAGTGATACGGTGCCCTAAGAACGACACTTCGTTGGCGCCAAAGGTACACTTGTCGTACCGGACTACAAGGCCGTTTTGTTACAGGCGGTCGAGCACGATGCGCAGGTGACGGAGGTGTTCCTCTTTTGCGGAGGAGAACACAAGTATGTCGTCCACATAACATACACAGAAAGGGAGGTCCCCTACGAAGGCCAAAACAGGAGTAATTGAAGGTGTATGTACCAAACGGAGTGGTGATGGCGGTCTTGGGGATGTCTTCTGGGTTCATAGGCACCTGATAATACCCCTTCAGGAGGTCGAGCGTAGAGAAAACCTTCGCTTTGTGCAGGTAGGAGGTCACGTCGGCAATGTTTGGGAGGGGGTAGTGATCCGGTTCTGTTTGCATGTTCAGGCGCCTGTAATCCCCGCACGGACGGAGGGAGCCATCTTTCTTCAGAACGATGTGTAAGGGTGACGACCATGGGCTGGAGGCCTTTTGGCAAAGGCCCATTTCCTCCATTTCGGCGAACGTCTGTTTGGCGGCTGCCAATCGTTCCGGTGCCAGACGTCTGAATTTTGCGAAGACTGGGGGTCCTGTCGTCTTGATATGGTGATAAATACCGTGCTTGGCAGGAACCGTGGGCGTTTGGCGAAGTTCTGGACGGAAAACTTCCGGGTACGACGTGAGGAGGTGGGCGTAGGCATCCGTGGGTGCGCTGATGTGGAGAGCGAGGTTAGAGGGGGCGGGTTGAAGAGGTGTCGACAAGTACGAGTCTGCGTTGACCAATCGTCGGTGGGCGACATCGACCAGAAGGTGGAAATGAGAGAGGAAATCCGCACCGAGGATTGGCATTGTGACGTCAGCAACGAGAAACTTCCAATTGAATTTACCGTTTCCGAACGATAATGATTTTGAAAATTGGATTTCATTTAAATTTTCCCATGTTTCTGATATAAACATATAAGTCCTTAGACATTGCTTTAGTTTTAAACATATGTTTTAATCTCCCATTTACTTTAAGTAGCATTTAGGCCCTCCAGGGAAATTAACTTCCAACTGAACTTTCTACACGAGAGGCAAGTTTGAAATATAGAAGTTGGGCTTAGCTAAGTTTGGAAGTTGGTGTCTTTGAAAATATAGAAGAATGTTAAAGTTTAATGAATGAAAACATAGGTTTATAACAAAGTCTAGCCTATCTTTTGCTATCTCATCTATTATTACTTTTTTTCTAATGTTCCTAATATTTCTGAACATATCATGATTTTGTTTATCAAGTGCTGATAAATTTTAAAGCAAATTCGTTATACTTTATTTATTCTTGATATATCAGTTATTTGGAATAACCGAAATTTGATTTTTCTCAGGAAATTATTGAGATAATAATGATTTAATGATGCTAAAAATTTATATTATTATTATTATTATTATTATTATTATTAGTAGTAGTAGTAGTAGTAGTAGTAGTAGTAGTAAATACTAACACGTAAAAGGTGATAATATAAAAGTAAACAAGGAAAAAAATATCATTAAAAAGTAAACAAGGAAAAAAATATCATTAAAAAGTAAACATCAAAACGTACAGATAAACACAAAATCAATATATGCATCAATGTTCTGTGACATGGGAAAACCATAACGGCATTTTACCACTGGTTCCAAAAACAGTTTTTCCGTCTATTACATACAGATTTTCTCGCTTTACTAACATTTTCGCTTGTTATACTGATGAAACAGGGAAACGGACAATTATTGTTAGTAATATGTGTTAAGATACTCGGAAATATATGTTTTATTTGATTTTTCTTCAAGAACAAACCTCTAACTAAAGTTTGAACCTCTAACTAAAGTTTGAACTGGTTTACTGATATGAATTATAATCAATTTAAGTCTTGCAATACCTTCTGCGATATCATATAGTAATGCCAGATCGGTATTGTAGTAAGAAAACATATAAAGTGTATGCTTATATCCCTTAGAGAGAGAGAGAGAGAGAGGAGAGAGAGAGAGAGAGAGAGAGAGAGAGAGAGAGAGAGAGAGAGAGAGAGAGAGAGAGAGGATTTCTTGTGAACAGTGTATATTAGATAGTTATAAAAATCTAAATTTTACCATGTAAAATCTATATTTAATATTTTGGAGATATTAATGAAACTTTCATTCAAAAAAATGTCAGCAGAAGTAAAAAAAAAAAAAAATTAATATTCCTTCTTTTTCTAGATGATTTTTATATTATTTTTAGGAAATGCTGTAATATCGAAAGTATTTGCTCTATCCATTCAAAGAGAAGCTGTGTTTCTTGTTTAAGCGTTATACTTTATAGACTTATTTTGCTTTAGTTTGTGCGAGTGAGCAGTCAGGTTGTAACATAGAGGCGAGGTGAATTATTTTGTTGTTGTTGATTGCCTGGCCCTTACGGCCAGGCATGGGCTCTTGCACACTTGCAGCCCGTAGGCGTTTGGTTGGGATTTTAGGCTGTAGGTGATTTATGTAGATGGATGATCTGGGATTTTTATTTTTAAGGTGGTTTGGGATAGGATGTAGATTAAGGATAATCAGCAACTTTTATTTTCAGGTGGTTTGGGATAGGATGTGGGTTAAAGGATAGTCAGCAACTTTGCTTTGCTCATTTAAAGGCGCCTTTGCCTCTTTTTGTTCAATGGAAGAGGAAGAAGGTGACGGAGGGGAGGAGGCATCCTCCCCAAGAGATCCCACTGGCTGCCGTCGTTCAGTTGGAGAGAAAGAGTTACAGTAGTGAGTCCCGATGAGTAGAAGAGCTCAGGAAGGAGTTGGGAAAGGTTTAGTTAGCGATACTGTTTTAGAATAAGTTAAAAAACTTCCTTGGTAGCTTGCGCTCAAGTTTTTAGAATGAGCAATAGCATAAAGTTTCAGCTTGAGTAGGAGAGACCTGAAAAAGAGAAATTGGCTTGTGGATGTGAGTAGTTGAGAAAGGGTGGAATAAAAATTCCTGTACCTGAAAATACTTGAACAAAAATGAAGATAAAATTTTAATTATTTGTTGCAGTCATTTTATTAATAATACTTTATTAAACAGACATCGAGCTTAAATACTAGGACTTGCGAGCAAGAACGTCACGAAAATTCATACAAAATCAGACAGGAACTTTCGATTTTATATAGGCTGGTTTATTAACAGTGCAGGGAAGAGCGAGTGACAAGATAATAATAATAATAATAGTTATATACCAATATAGTTATCGAATTTACTTAGGTTTTATGTACTAAAAATTTCCTTGATTTTCTTATATATCTGCCAATTGGACACCCGATTGCTTAAAAAGTCACTATGTTGGATGAATACCTTTTTATTAAAATTATTCGCGCATTTTCAGTATTAATAACTGTTCCCTAAAAATCTTAAAAAAAGCAACAGGAAATTTTCAAGTAAGAACCTTTGACTTACAATATGCTTTCCAGCGAATATTCCTCATTGATAACGCTGTCTTATCCTGTTCACGCTGAGTATCCTTTGACATACAAGGGATGTTATCTGCTCCCTTCGTGGCAAAGCAGAATGAATTTCACGCCAACTGATTACCGTGGGTTTCTATGCGAGGGGAATATAGTGGCTCTGGTTAAACTCAGGAAACCTTCTCTCAGGAATATGGCATGTCGTTAGTGCTCTTAACCACACGTGAAGAATATTAATGTTGCACTTTTGCCAAAGGAACCTACCATGAATTAAGCAAGTTGGTGTTAGGCATGCAACCGACAAGCATTTAATAAACCCATATTGGCGATGTAATTCATTTTAATCTTAAGGTTATATTTTGCTTCTGTATAGATGCTGATCAATGACTAATTTTGGCAATATTGTCAGTTTTTCATCTATCATTTACTGTTTTTTTTTTTTTTTTTTTTTTTTTTTTTTTTTTTTTTTTTTTTTTTTGCGTAAGCAAAATTCAGCGAATAATCCCCGGAAAAAAATTCAGCTGACTGAATAATATAAATTTCTTATGACGGAAATAACTCCTCCGAAAAGCACTTATGCAAAGCGAGTTTCTTATCTATTGAGAACAGATGTAGAGAGAGAAATTTTTCAGAAAATGAGGAAAATCTTTTTGTTGTCAAGTGCTAAGGAGGAGAATTTGTATACCTTACGAAGTGACCAACATTTTTCCATCTCTTAAATAAATTAAGTATTTTTCCCAAGAGCAAATGCATATTTGGTTACATATAAAGTAGTGGCTCTTGTGGAAAAGTTGCAGTAAATCGTTTGAACAACATTTGGAAGTGAATTATAATCCTTTATAATTTAAGATAAAAATAGGGGTGTTATTAACATGATTTATTTACATTTGTGGAGTAATTGGGTAACAAGAACGATAAATGATTATGAAAATCGTATTAACGCAAGGCCCAACTGAACCTTCGGCCACAAATTTTGCCATTTTCTAAGGTGGCCGGCAGCTTTTCAAAATGGCTTCTTGTGGACTTTTGAATATTGAAATTCAATTGGTTAATCAAGTTTCAATTTCTCACTCACTATCAGTTCATGTTAAGATATTGAAAGCAAGTCTCTACATCCTTAGTTACACAATTTGCTGCCTAGAAATATCAAAGATGGCTGTCACTATACCAAAAATGTTCGACAAAAAGCCAAAAATTGGTACTTAAATATATATTCCTGGTAATAGGTCAGGCAATGCATGGATTCGGGGTAACTTTATCTTCATTAGTTTATTTTTGTAGGTTAAAAATTGATGAAGTCAACTTAATTCATTTTCATCTTCATTCTAAAAAGTGGATAATTAGCTAAATGCAAGTGTAATAGTGCTGTGAGACTCAGCATGGCACTCAGTGCTAGCTAATGGTAAACATTTTTCATTAATTTTCCAAACGATGTTTAAATAGCCATAGTTCAAAGTTGAACAGCCTAACCTGAATCGACAGGATATGCCACCACAGGAGAGTCGACCCCATTTAGATGGAGCTTTAGTCTTCTAAGTGTACAGATCCCACAGGAATTTAACAGTAATGAATGCATGATTGGGCTACGGGTAGGATTATGACATATCTGAGCCTAGTTGTAACCCATATCTGAAAGTGCATAAATGTTGTATAGGTGATAAAAAGATAAACCCCATGGCCTATGCAGTAGCTCAAAAGCAATGGCAGCACAATCTTAGAAGTCGACGTCTTTCCTGAAGGCAGATAGTATGACTAACCGGAAGTTTTCTTATATGTGCCAAAAGGACACATGTAAAAGACTAGTGGATCCATCTGGTGCTGGCTTTACTACCCTTGCTGCAAAAATTCGTAAATTATATGTTATTCCAAAACGTTGGATGAAGATGATGGAATTTTAGAGACCTTTGAAAATAAGAGAAAAAAGTACATATCATGAATCATGTATGCTGAAGTTTAAAACCACAAAACTGGAAAGGAAAAGGAAGTTACTGTGTAAGGCAAAATAAGATGATGATGCCCCATCAGCAAATTTTACACTTAGTCGCCAGAAGACATGTGAAGAGACTGCTGAAAAATCTAAGATTGTGAAAGAAAGAATCTGGTTTATTTGCGACAAACAAGCACCAATCAAAGATTTACGATTGGCCTGGCATTGCCTTTACCCCCCCCCCAAAAAAAAGCTGCAATGATCTGCCATCAACCTGCTAGATGAGAAATTTTTGATCAAACTTAGTATTAGAGACATCGTTTCCCAGGACCATATGTATCACTCATCTTGTCCAAGAGATGTGTTCAACAGGGAAAGAGCCTGGCTAAATTCCCAGAAAATTGGTGATGATTATGTGTAGTACAAGCAAGACATGTGCCCATGTTTTAGCTGAGCTTGAGATGACCATGAGACAAGAGGTTGACTACGGATGGGTGCTACTATTTACAATGGTAGAAATTTATGATTTGTGCAAACAAAGACTGGAACAGGTAAATGTTGATGCTTCCTTCGTGCACCAAATATGGTTCAAAAAAAGATACTCGCCCGTATCCCTGAATTAGAGGCTTTCAAAAAGGGAAAAGAGATTTGGTTTGTTTACAGGGGGAAAGTAGGAGAAGCCCTAGCCACTGCATTTGAGTATAATGATGCACTAATCGTGATCAAAACAGCAAAAGATATTGAGGAAGTAGATGCTTGAACATGAGAAAGAATTTGATGGAACCTTAACAACAGACAGTAGAAGAGAATCTGTGCCACCAAGTTTGTTGAAATTTGTAAGTATGCTGCAAAACAGTGGCAATATAAAATTTCAACTTAAATATGGAACATCATCTACTGATCTGGCTTTAGCACAACTTTTGCACTTCAACTGTTGGAAGACTCCAGCATCTTCAACATTCACTAGACATTCTAAGTCTCGAGAACTTCCGTTTCCAATGTATCTTTGTCTTCTGGTCTTTGCAAATCCCAGAAAGCATCAATTAATTGATACGTTTCATCAACATGAAGTCAGCATCAGCTAGGATAGAGTTCTGGAATTGTAGAAAGTGCGGTGCAGGAAGTATTTCGTCCTACTACACTAAGAAAAATGCATCTTATAACTTGTGCTGTTAGCAATCTAGACCATAATCCAAGTTCCATAATAGCACAAACATCCTTCCATGGGAAAGGCATAGCTTTGTTTCAGCATCCGAGTGCTGATAAAAAGGTTGAGGACAGAAACCTGGCACAAATAATCCAAAGTGGAACAAGGTAAAAACAAATACTTTCTCTTCCTGTATATTACAAAAATGTACCCTGCTCACTTAAAAAATGATAAATCCCTCACTTCGTCCAGTGGAAGTGCAGGACACCAACAACATGCGCTTTCTAAGCCTATTTCTCTTGAGTATGAATAACTTGAGAAAATCAGTCTGTTGGACAAGAGTGAAAATGCTGTATCTATATCTTGGGCAGCACATAATGCTTCTCAGAAGTAACAAGCCCCTTTGAAATAAGCTTGTCATCAATGTACAGATGCTGTGTATATTGCAAGAACAGCCATACAGTTTCTCAATCTTGACTTAACCCCAGTTACAACAGGTGGTCAGCGACTATTTGCAATTGCCAAATAAATCCAATTGAAATGGCCATTGCAGTATGGTGATAAGGTTATCACGGTTGAAGGGCTACATTTTGAAATAGTCACATTCAAAATTCTAGGTGATCTCTCGAAAGACAGGGGCTAGACTAGTACTCGTGCTTCACATGTGAAAAAGACATGTCTAGCCCACCAAGGGACAGCTTGCAGTTTATATCAGTTGTGCAAAGCAGTGTATATGGCATATATCCTGGAAGAAGAAGTGAGCTAAGTTGTGGAAGGTGGATTAGAAAACAAGAGTTAAAGCGTGTACAACCCTATTCTTGAAATCGTTTGCTTCAGCCAGAACTTCTAGTGTTTGTTTTATCAGGCCATTTCGGAAGTCTTATTTCAAATTATACAAAGATGTGTTGTAGGAACTCATTCCTTTCCTCTTTTCCCTGGAACATGTACATCATACCAGCTGGCTTTCTATTCATTTGAGAGATATGGAGCCTCATCAAAACAACACTTTTGTTGAATTATTGAGAATCTAGAAAAAGTAATCAAAGAAATGGGCAACCCTTTTAATAAAGATTCAGTTCTAATTGTGCTAGACAGTTATGGAATTATGAACAACAAAGTTAGTGAATCATTGAGATCTATAAAGAACCTTGGGCAGACACAATTCACAAACTTTATTAAGAGACTAAAGACACCCTGCAAATTCTCTGAGCTAGTACATAAGAAGAGAAGTTTATTGTTCAGTCACAAGACATCTACTACAGACTCCAAGGGCAAACAGTCACTACAGACCATAAAGAAAGTCTGTAATCATTTCTCACAAGTCTTCATATCATACCATAGCTGACAGTGTGACTTATGAATTCTTTCAACATGAAAATAAAAATTGTCCACTGTCACTAGCACAGAATGGACAGATGCATCAGGATCCCAAGTCACAGCTGCCACCTCTGCTAGAACAGCAGGCATCAGAGAGGCTACCACTGATGTTATCTTAATGGATGGTGCAGCTCTTGTAAATGTTCTTATTACAACCAAGGGGTCTACATTTGAGTCGTATACAAAATATAGAGTCCTGTCCAAGTTACAGATGCAGATACAAAAGTTTAAACAAACACTCATTGTATTTGATGTGTATAGTACAGACAGTATGAAAGTGCAAACTAGACAAAAGGAGGCACAGGACTTTGCTGCTGAAGAGGGATTAGCATTGCAAAAACTTTCGGCAATTGGGTAAGCTTCCTTAGGAATGACCGGAACAAAACTGAACTGTTTGCATATTTGGCAAACATAATTGTTTCATCTCCAGCAGATGATACAACTTTCATTATTTTGACCAAAAGGGATGCTGTACTTTGTAGTAAAGCTAAACAGAACACTGATGACCTACAAGTATGCACTCACAAAGAGGCCGATACTAGATTCCTTTTGTATGCTGCGTATGCTGCAAGGTATGAAGATATCTCAAGTGCAATCATATGTGGTTCCGACATAGATGATGTCATCATAGCAGTCTCTAGCATGGATAAACAAAGCTTTGGACAAACTATGGATAATATTCGGAAGTGGTTTCGTTGGGTCCCGTGGTAGGAGGTTTTCTCCCGTTGTCATTAGCCTACTTGGCCTTCATCAGTCCCCACTTATGTTCCAGGGTCTGTCCTTGTGATAGAGTGGGCTTATTCAAGGAGAGACCAGAGTCTCCAAAGCATAGTGCCTAACCCTCGACCTTGGCAGGATTATGGTGCTCAGGGGCAGGATGTATCAAGGTAATCGGACTGCTATCCGAAGTCCGCTAAAGCAGACTACCCTGAGTCAGAGAGTTCCTTCGTAAAGGTTCTTGCTCTCAATTTTGGAGTGCAATGGCCCAGGTGAGGTAACCATGGCACTGCCTTCGGAGAGGACTCCAGTCATTGATCAGCACTTCGGTTGTATCTCACTTGGCTTGGCCTTGGAATGAGTGGATGATCAATTCTGAGGGTCTGAGAATTTACCCCGTTCCAGCAGGACAAGTAAGATTCTGCCACCCCACTGTCTAAGCAGCGGAGGTTTTACACACAGAAGAATGCTGCATCTGCACCTCTGCAGGTTGACACATCAGTATGCCCTCTGATATGGGTGCTTTTGTTGGAGAGACTCAAGGTGGAAAGCAAGTCTCTCTCAGCTTCTTTTTCACACTGTTTTCTAGCTATATCAGCAGACAGGAGTAGTTATGTACTTTGCAAAATCGACAAAGTTGTCAACCCTAGAATCTTCCCTTGGGGGAAGGCAGTAACCTTCTTTGCCCACCAGGCAGCAAGCCTGTGGACTAACTGGGTTTTGAAGAAGCGGGAAACTCTGGTTTTTAGCTTCTTAAAACAAGTCACACTGTAGATGGCGTTGCCGTTGAGGAATTCATCAGGGTGTCATATCTCTCTGGGCATCTTGTGTTGTAGAATCATGGAGGACTGCTTTGCACCACTCTCTCTTTCATGGGTCCCGGTCCTTCAAATGGGACAGCATCCAAACCTTCAGTTCCAGCCAAGCCTGCAGGACTAGGATCAAGGAAGGGCCCTGCACCTGCTTTGAGACATCAGTCTATCGCTCCCACATCCTCTTCCTGAAAAAATCATGTGAATACACACCCTTTTCTAATACTCGAAACACATTCCTTTTGGGAAGGGTGGTGGTGGGAAGAGGGGAGGGGTGAAGAAAACGCTGATGCCGGCGTTTCTCCTCTTCTTCTGCCGAGAATAGGGGGAAGCTTTTCTCACCATTGGGCAACTTATCAGAGACACAGGGCTTAATCTTGGGTAGTGAGTGTCCTTCAGGACGTTTACTTGCTACCTTTCCAGGACTGCCATCCTCACTATCTCTAGTTCTGATAGAGTTCTTGATGGAACAAGCAACATCCATGAAAGCCCTGCCATGCGGGAGGAGGTGGAAGGGATGTTTTAGAAGAATGCAGTCGAAGTCATTCGAGACGAGTCTTCAGGCTTCTACAGTTTGTGAAGATGGCAACTGCAGGCTGGAAACCGGCCATCGACCTCTTTCTTTTAAATAAGTTTTTTTTTCGTATATCAAAGATGAGAATGGAGACAGTACAGTCTGTGGTGTCTTTCGTCAGAGAGGAAGATTTCCTGCTTTCAGTATATTGAAGGATGTGTATTTTCAAGTGTCTGTTCATTAGTCCTCTTGAAAGTACCTTCGCTTTTCCCTCTATGGTATTGTGTACCAGTTCAAGTCTTGTACTTCAGAGTGTGTATAGTTTTCCAGGTGTTCACAATGGTAGCCTTTTAGTCCCACTCTCGAGGGATGCGTCTGCTATGTATTGATTTGTTGATCCTGATCTCAGAGAAGCAGATACTATGGTATAATAATTCAATGAATGACCATCACAGCTGTCGTTACGACACTGATCTTTTGGGTCAACAAGCCGAGCAAAATTCTGTTAGGTCAACATTGGGGATGGTTACTAACAACCTATAAACTCTGGAGCATACTGTAGAACTGTTATGTTTGGTCTATATATGGCTGAGTAATTGATAAGACTTTCCATACACAATTGATTTGTGGGTAAGCTATTTAAACCCCACAAACATTAGAACATTGTAAGCTATGAAGATAATTAAAGTAGAAAATATCCCTCAAAATCCTTCAGCATACTTTAGGAACTTGCGACCGGAAAACCAACAGAGTTGGTGAAATAAAAAATGCCACCGATTTTGGGAGGTCAGTGAATAGCAATAATTCCAGTAAAAACTACGATACTGAAACTTGCATCGGAACATAGATGTCAGTTAAGCTTAAAACAAAACTCGAAATAAGAGTCGGTTAGCGACCTGAAAGCCTCCTTCGTCTTTAACGAGATTGGAGTCTATTTTCTTGAGAGTTGCAGCGGTGGCAACTTGAAGAAATTACTCGCTAGATTAAAATGTGTTTCGTCGAGGAAAGAAATATTCAGCCGTAGGGGAAACCCAGGTAGTTTGCTGTTTTTATTTTATTTTTCAACAGATATGAGTCTGAGCCACCAAAATGTCCCAAGGAGCTTAGATTAGTTTTGTTACAGTGGAAAAATAAACTTTCTATGCTAAATTGAAAGTTCATTCGTTTGACGATAACTCGAATTCCTTGATAGAGAGCACAATGTTTATTTGTGTAAAAAGCGATATATAAACTATGTGAGAACTTCCTTAAATATTCATATATTAGTTTGAATATACATTGAGAATTATTACTACAAGGGTTCTTGAAACCCAAGTGAAATCTCAAAATAGATTAACAGAATTTGGAAAATGAAATGCCCCACATTCTATTTAACCAGTGATCAATAGGAAGATGCTTTAAACGAATAGCAATGCTAAGGATATATTCGATATGCTGAGCTCTGCCATCGTGTTCTAAGAAATAATCTCTGGAATTAATATCACTAATATCACCTGCGGGTGTATGTTGCGATACACTGGTCTCCAGAGATTTCTTCTGTATATTGTATATTTTAGTATGAAATAATATATGATATTACGTGTCAATAATAATGTAGAGGAGATTATCAAAATAATCATCAATAAACAACATGTCAATAAATGATAGAACTTTTGAAACATTATCAGATTCATTTTTATTTTGAATAAAGTTGTACAATACCATTATTTTCAGGTACGAAAAAGAAACGTAGTTATAAAATAAAATTCGTAAATTTCTTTATAGCACTGGAGGAAATAACTCTACCAAGGTTACACCATAAACAGTTCATAACAGCGTGGGGATAACTAAACGGGCTGAAAAAGTTTTCGTATCGCCATAATCAATAAAGTTGTACTAGTCAGGGCCACCCATACCAGGTTGGTTTGCTGTGAGCGATCAGACAAAAATCTTCCAACATCACCAGCGGTGTGATGAAAAGTGACCAATCCCCAGACATGAGTTGCATGACTGAGGCCTTTGTCCTGTAGTGGAATAGAAATGTCTGCATTTGTCGTTGTTGTTGTTCTGAACATATAATTTCTACGTATCCATATATATAGTATATATATATATATATATATATATATATATATATATATATATATATATATATGTATATATATATATACATATATATATATACATACATATATATATATATATATATATATATATATATATATATGTATATATATATATATATATACATATATATATACATATATATATATATATATATATATATATATATATATATATACATATATATATATATATACATATATATATATATATATATATATGTGTGTATATCTCTATATATGTATATATATATACATATATATATATATATATATATATATATATATATATATATATATATATATATATGCGTAGAAATGATATATTCATAACTTTTATATCTATTATTGTATATATATATATATATATATATATATATATATATATATATATATATATTCGTAGAAATACTATTTTCAGAGCTTTTAAATCTAAAATTGGATGTCCAGATATAAGGAATAAGGAGCCCTGAAAAGTGGATTTCGAGAAGAGTAACTAAATGCTGTTTCGGACCATTTCCTCTAAGACAGATCTTGGAATTTATCGGGCGACGGAATGGGATCTGGAGGGAACGGGAAAGTACGACACCATGTTTATTACACATTAAGTCTCGGAGTAGTAAGTCGAGGTCACATCGGGGATGAATTTACTCCACTGTTCTTAAGGGTTGAGTTAAAGTTTATGAAGTGAACACTTACAATGGGTTCAGAGATGAATACGCCTTGTGATAATTATTTACCGCACCCTCCATCTATCCCCCTCTCTCTCTTTCTCTCTCTTTCTCCAGCTATCTTTCTTTCTCTCTTTCCCGCTTCGGGACGTAAACCCAGCAAACCTGTATTTACCTAAGCATTGAATTAGGTTTACAGTACATAGTTATAACGGCCAGGGCGGTACGCAGCTTTGGTAGCGAGAAGATAGAAAAAAGAATTGAACATATGGGCACGACCAGACACTTATATCACTTAAATTATAGACTGCACTATTATTGTTAGGAATAATCTCTCAAAGGGAGCAATATTATGGATGTCTTATGAGCTTAAAGTTTATTAAATAAAAGCACCTTAAAGGATTTCTCTCGCCATCAGTGTCTGCCAAAAACATTCAATTGGAGGAAAAATTTCGTATCAATCGAAAATGAGTCTTGATATTGGAAAGAGGGTGCAGCTGTGCAAATAACCTTAGAATAAAAATAGTGAAAGGGGCGTTAAAGGATTGGAAGAGATGATCCCTACTCGGCCCAGTGTTCATCGAGCAAAGAAGACCAAACACGATTTCGAGCTTCCAAAGGCTCAGGTGATATGAGTCCATTTACGGAGAGAGACGAAGGAATTGGGATTATTGACGAATTGTGCCTCCGTTTTTTTTTAACGCAAATTTTTATCAATATTACATTTACTTCTAAATATAATAAGAAAATATACTTTTAGAAATTGGGCAATCGATCGGAAACCAATGATATTACAATTTAATGGAAGGAAAGTTTGAAAAGATCGTAAGTAAAGTAAAAGTGACTTTGGAGATGTATGAAAACAAACTAACATTAGGAAGAGTCCAAGTATAGATACGATAACTATATATAACATACAAATAAAAGAAGGTATTTAATATTCTCTCTCTCTCTCTCTGTATGCATACTTGGTTCTGCACATGAATAACTTTATAGTTCATGAATTTTACATTAAATTACTTGAATTCAAGAACTGGGACCTCCTTTACTTTAGGAAAGAATTATTTGGTTTACGTATATTTTTAGGTTATATAATTACAGTGATACCTCTACATACGATTGTTCCAACATACGAATTTTCCAACATACAAAGTAAAATTCGACCAAATTTCTGTCTCAACATACGAAGTGTTGCTCCAACATATGACGTAAACAATACGCTTACCCGTGGAATTTTCTCGAAAGCCATTAAATCAGTGAAACCTTCAAAGGGGATCACGATTATTTCTAAACATCGTAGCCCTACCCTTGAAGAGATGGAACGACTTTTGTTAATATGGATCAAAGACAAGGAGATTGTTGGTGATACGATCAAGGAAACGATCATTTGTGAGAAGGCCAGCGCTATCTACAGTGACTTGAAGGCGGCGCTCTCTCGGGGTGACGTGGGGAAGAGTTCAGCCGATCCTACGACGGAGGAATTCAAGGCGTCTCGAGGTTGGTTCGAGAAATTTAGGAAACGGACCGGGATTCATTCAGTTGTTCGTCATGGAGAAGCTTCGAGTTCGGACACTAAGGCTGCTAAAGACTTTGTTAAAAAGTTCGAAAGCATCGTGGCGGACGAAGGTTACGTAGAGCAGCAGGTTTTCAACTGTGATGAAACCGGTCTGTTTTGGAAAAAGATGCCTAGTCCAACGTACATTACCGCCGAAGAGAGGAAAATGCCTGGACATAAGCCAATGAAGGATCGGTTGACTCTTGCGCTTTGTGCCAACGCCAGCGGGGACTGCAAAATTAAGCCTCTGTTAGTTTACCATTCCGAAAACCCTAGGGCATTTAAAGCACATGGAATTAATAAAGACCTGCTACATGTTCTATGGCGTTCTAATTCTAAGGCTTGGGTTACTAGGCATATCTTTGTGGAATGGGTAAACGTAGTTTTCGGCCCTGCTGTCAAGAAGTATCTTCAGGAAAGGAATTTGCCTTTGAAGTGCTTGCTTTGTTTGGACAATGCACCCGCTCACACCCCCCCCCCCCCCCGGGACTCGAGGATGATATCATCGACGAATACAAATTCACCAAGGTGTTGTGTCTTCCAGCGAATACCACCCCTATCCTCCAGCCCATAGACCAGCAAGTCATCTCGAATTTTAAGAAGCTCTACACAAAGCACTTATTTAAGCAGTGCTTTAATGTCACGCAAAGCACCAACTTAACTTTGCGTGAATTTTGGAGGAGCCACTTCAATATCGTGCACTGCTTAAAGATTATTGATCAGGCTTGGGAGGGAGTAACTCGTCGGACCCTGAATTCCGCTTGGAAGAAGCTTTGGCCTGATGCTGTTGCTCCCAGAGATTTCGAAGGTTTTGGCCCCGAGAATGAACCTGTGCTTGCCGCCGAGGAAGACGTCGAAGAGATTGTATCCCTTGGCAAGTCCATGGGTCTGGAGGTAGATGAAGATGACATCACCGAACTCGTTGATGAGCATCATGAAGAGCTCACCACCGAGGAACTCAAGGAGTTGCAAGCCATGCAGCATGATGAGTTCCAAGCGCAGTTGAGTGAGTCGGAGGAGATCGAGGAGATAGGTAAAATCTTAGGTACGGTGGAAATAAAACAGATGTTGGCATATCATCAACACGTTGATTTCATCGACACGCATCAACCACAGAAACTTCAGGTTTGCCGTGTTGTTGCGCAGTTCGATGATGTTTGCTTAACGTATTTTAGAACAATCCTTAAAAGCCGTACAAAGCAACTTTCACTCGATAGTTTCTTTAAAAAATCTCTACTAAAACGGTCTAGTGATCATGATGAAAAGAATGAAAGTGAAGCAAAGAAAAGGAAGACCGAATCGAGTGAAAGTGATGAAAATTAAAAATAAGAAAAGAAAAATGTAAAAGAAAAAAATATAAAATTATAAAAATGAAAAAAAAAATTAAGCTAAGTTAAGTTAAAGTTCACTAGTAGTGTAAGTTAGTGTAAGTTATCGTACACGTTATCGTACAAAGTCAGCGAGGAGGTAAAAATGAAAAAATGAAAAATGAAAAAATGAAAAAAAAAAAAAAAATAAGCTAAGTTAAGTTAAAGTTCACTAGTAGTGTAAGTTAGTGTAAGTTATCGTACATGTTATCGTACAAAGTCAGCGAGGAGGTAGGGACTACCTCCTCGCTGATCTTCCGTCTACACCTGTGTTGGCCTGTAGCTAAGGTAAAGTGTTACATTACAACCCGTTTTTTATTTATTATTTCATTATTATGTTCTTTTTTTTTTGGTTTGTAATATGTATTTATTATACAGGCATTGTATTAATGTCACGTGTAATTATGTGTAGCCGTTTATTAAGGATTTATTATGGGTTTTTAGGAACGAATTAAATCAATTACCATGTATTCCTATGGGAATATTTGCTCGAACATACGATCGTTTTAACATTCGAAGTAGTTTCTGGAACGAATTAAGATCGTATGTAGAGGTATCACTGTATATCACTTCATGATAAATCAAACAGCCATCAAAAGTATAAGGAGTTGCTTATTAAATAGCGGAAACGGAGAGAATATTTTATATGGAAATATAATTTATAAATTATATAAATATAGATTATTTTCAAATCAGCGTCAAGTGTGAATTATATTATATTCGTTTATTGCATAACAAGTCCGATAAATAAAGGATAACTATTCGTTAAATCCAGAATTTGTATAGGAAATTCCTAAATGACCAAAAAAAAAAAAAACCAAAAATCAAGTATTAGAAAAGTTCCTTGAAATGGGAATAGGTATTTGATGGATATATATATATATATATATATATATATATATATATATATATATATATATATATATATATATATATGTATGTGTGTGTGTGTGTGTGTGTGTATTTGTGTGATAAGGGTATAATTTTTATATTTGGATATGATACAGTTGGAGGTTAAAGAAATTAATTTTTTAGAATAGAATATTTGCCATTAGACGGAAAGGATTATGATGCGACATAAATATATTACATTAGCTTAAACGATCATAAAAAAAAAAAAAT
>NC_090739.1:122481967-122489467 GCF_036898095.1 Palaemon carinicauda
CCATTAGATTATTTCGACATGAGTTTTGTTTAAGTCACCGATGAAAGAAAAGATACTTTCAGATATGGTTCGACATAACATAATGATAAAAAAAAACGCCATACATGAGTTATACCGGCCTAAATGACATTCAGAGAGAGAGAGAGAGATTCGGCCTGAATACATCGTTTTTAATATATTTGTAGTATGTTAGTCAAAATTCGCCCGTAACTTTTTGAGTTAGGTTGGTGACAAACAAATAGACAGAGGTGGAAACATGACCTCTTTGGTGGAGGTAATAATAATAATAATAATAATAATAATAATAATAATAATAATAATAATAATTGAACCAAAACGTAAATTTTGAGAGTTCTGACGAGGTGAATATTGGCTGCGCACTAAGCCCTTTTATAATTTGGAATTGCAAAATATTTCTTTGGATTTATATATTCCTTCTATATTCCTGGAATTTATCCATTTTTCCAAACCTATCGAAACCTTGTAACCCTTCCAGAAACCACATTATTATTGCCTGTTTGTCTTTCAACAATTCCAACTCTTAGTGAGATAAAGATTCACTTCACGAACATCATGTTTCGAGAAAATGGAACTTGTAATGTTTCTCAAGATAATATGTATTCTGAAATTTAGTTTTATGTAAGTGGGTGATATAAACTCGACGCTATCTTTTATCATTTACTATGGAGAGAGAGAGAGAGAGAGAGAGAGAGAGAGAGAGAGAGAGAGAGAGAGAGAGAGAGAGAGAGAGAGAGAGAGAGAGAGAGAGGTTAGTAAAGAAGTGAGAAGGGGTGAAAGAGTCCAAGGGTGGTGAGAGTGAAAAGGGGTGAGACTGAGAAGGGGTGAGAGCGAGAAGGAGTGAGAGAGGGAGAGAATATTGAGAGTAAAAGAAGATTGGGGGGGCCCAAGATGTTCATTCCATACCAGTTATGTTACAGATGAACTCTTTATGATTAGTTGGTAGCTTGACTCAGCGTTATCCATTTCAGCTTTAAAATTACAAACTTCATTTCTAAATAAGCTGATATTATCTAGTTACCGATAATCTGTTGCGCTACGTCTTTATAGTGCGATTTTCCACCGGGAAGGGGTGAGCCCCGCCCTGTCAGCGGGAAGGGGGGAGCCCCGACATGCCAGCGGGAAGGGGGGAGTCCCGCCGTGCCAGCAGGAAAGGGAGAGCCCCGCCCGGCCAGCGGGAAGGGGGGGGGGTCCCACCGTGCCAGCAGGAAGGGGCGAGCCCCGCCCTGCCAGCGGGAAGTGGGAAGCCCCGCCCTGCCAACGGGAAGGGGGGAGCCCCGCCCTGCCAGCGGGAAGGAGAAGCCCCGCCCTGCCAGCAGGGGAAGGGGGGGAGCCCTGCCCTGCCAGCGGGAAGGGGGGAAGCCCCGCCCTGCCAGCGGGAAGGGGGGAAGCCCCGCCCTGCCAGCAGGAAGGGGGGGAGCCCCGCCCTTGCAGCGGGAAGGGGGGGAGCCCCGCCCTTGCAGCGGGGAGGGGGCAGCCCCGCCCTGCCAGCGGGAAGGGGGGAGCCCCGCCCTGCCAGCAGGAAGGGGGGAGCCCCGCCCTGCCAGCAGGAAGGGGGGAGCCCCACCCTGCCAGCGGGAAGAGGGGAGTCCCCACCCTGCCAGCGGGAAGGGGGGAGTCCCCACATGCCAGCGGGAAGGGGGGAGTCCCGCCTTGCCAGCGGGAAGGGGGGAGCCCCGCCCTGCCAGCGGGAAGGGGGAGCCCTTCCCTGCCAGCGGGAAGGGGGGAGCCCCGCCCTTCCAGCGGGAAGGGGGAGGCCTGCCCTGCCAGCGGGAAGGGGGAAACCCCGCCCTGCCAGCGGGAAGGGGGGAGCCCCGCCCTGCCAGCGGGAAGGGGGGAGCCCCGCCCTGCCAGCAAGAATGGGGGGAGCCCCTCCCTGCCAGCAGGAAGGGGGGAGCCCCGCCCTGCCAGCAAGAATGGGGGGAGCCCCGCCCTGCCAGCGGGAAGGGGCGAGCGCCGCCCTGCCAGCGGGAAGTGAGGAGCCCTGCCCTGCCAGCAGGAAGGGGGAGCCCCGCCCTGCCAGCGGGAAGAGGGAGCCCCGCCCTGCCAGCGGGAAGGGGGAGCCCTTCCCTGCCAGCGGGAAGGGGGGAGCCCCACCCTTCCAGCGGGAAGGGGGAGGCCTGCCCTGCCAGCGGGAAGGGGGAAACCCCGCCCTACCAGCGGGAAGGGGGGAGCCCCGCCCTGCCAGCGTGAAGGGGGGAGCTCCGCCCTGCCAGCGGGAATCGGGGGAGCCCCGCCCTGCCAGCAGGAAGGGGGGAGCCGCGACATGCCAGCGGGAAGGGGGGAGTCCCGCCGTGCCAGCAGGAAGGGGCGAGCCCTGCCCTGCCAGCGGGAAGGGGGGGAGTCCCGCCGTGCCAGCAGGAAGGGGCGAGCCCCGCCCTGCCAGCAGGAAGTGGGAAGCCCCGCCCTGCCAACGGGAAGGGGGGAGCCTCGCCCTGCCAGCGGAAATGGGGTGATCCCCGCCCTGCCAGCGGGAATGGGGTGAGCCCCGCCCGGCCAGCGGGAAGGGGGGAGCCCCGACATGCCAGCGGGAAGGGGGGAGTCCCGCCGTGCCAGCAGGAAGGGGAGAGCCCCGCCCTGCCAGCGGGAAGGGGGGGAGTCCCGCCGTGCCAGCAGGAAGGGGCGAGCCCCGCCCTGACAGCGGGAAGTGGGAAGCCCCGCCCTGCCAATGGGAAGGGGGGAGCCCCGCCCTGCCAGGGGGAAGGAGGAGCCCCACCCTGCCAGCGGGAAGGGGCGAGCCCCGCCCTGCCAGCGGGAAGTGAGGAGCCCCGCCCTGCCAGCGGGAAGGGGGAGCCCCGCCCTGCCAGCGGGAAGGGGGGAGCCCCGCCCTGCCAGCGGGAAGGGGGAGCCCTTCCCTGCCAGCGGGAAGGGGGGAGCCCCGCCCTTCCAGCGGGAAGGGGGATGCCTGCCCTGCCAGCGGGAAGGGGGAAACCCCGCCCTGCCAGCGGGAAGGGGGGATCTCCGCCCTGCCAGCGGGAATGGGGGGAGCCCCGCCCTGCCAGCAGGAAGGGGGGAGCCCAGACATGCCAGCGGGAAGGGGGGAGTCCCGCCGTGCCAGCAGGAAGGGGCGAGCCCTGCCCTGCCAGCGGGAAGGGGGGAGTCCCGCCGTGCCAGCAGGAAGGGGCGAGCCCCGCCCTGCCAGCGGGAAGTGGGAAGCCCCGCCCTGCCAACGGGAAGGGGGGAGTCCCCACATGCCAGCGGGAAGGGGGGAGTCCCGCCTTGCCAGCAGGAAGGGGGGAGCCCCGCCCTGCCAGCAGGAAGGGGGGAGCCCCACCCTGCCAGCGGGAAGAGGGGAGTCCCCACCCTGCCAGCGGGAAGGGGGGAGTCCCCACATGCCAGCGGGAAGGGGGGAGTCCCGCCTTGCCAGCGGGAAGGGGGGAGCCCCGCCCTGCCAGCGGGAAGGGGGAGCCCTTCCCTGCCAGCGGGAAGGGGGGAGCCCCGCCCTTCCAGCAGGAAGGGGGAGGCCTGCCCTGCCAGCGGGAAGGGGGAAACCCCGCCCTGCCAGTGGGAAGGGGGAGCCCCGCCCTGCCAGCGGGAAGGGGGGAGCCCCGCCCTGCCAGCAAGAATGGGGGGAGCCCCTCCCTGCCAGCAGGAAGGGGGGAGCCCCGCCCTGCCAGCAAGAATGGGGGGAGCCCCGCCCTGCCAGCGGGAAGGGGCGAGCGCCGCCCTGCCAGCGGGAAGTGAGGAGCCCTGCCCTGCCAGCAGGAAGGGGGAGCCCCGCCCTGCCAGCGGGAAGAGGGAGCCCCGCCCTGCCAGCGGGAAGGGGGAGCCCTTCCCTGCCAGCGGGAAGGGGGGAGCCCCACCCTTCCAGCGGGAAGGGGGAGGCCTGCCCTGCCAGCGGGAAGGGGGAAACCCTGCCCTACCAGCGGGAAGGGGGGAGCCCCGCCCTGCCAGCGTGAAGGGGGGAGCTACGCCCTGCCAGCGGGAATCGGGGGAGCCCCGCCCTGCCAGCAGGAAGGGGGGAGCCGCGACATGCCAGCGGGAAGGGGGGAGTCCCGCCGTGCCAGCAGGAAGGGGCGAGCCCTGCCCTGCCAGCTGGAAGGGGGGGAGTCCCGCCGTGCCAGCAGGAAGGGGCGAGCCCCGCCCTGCCAGCAGGAAGTGGGAAGCCCCGCCCTGCCAACGGGAAGGGGGGAGCCTCGCCCTGCCAGCGGGAATGGGGTGATCCTCGCCCTGCCAGCAGGAATGGGGTGAGCCCCGCCCGGCCAGCGGGAAGGGGGGAGCCCCGACATGCCAGCGGGAAGGGGGGAGTCCCGCCGTGCCAGCAGGAAGGGGAGAGCCCCGCCCTGCCAGCGGGAAGGGGGGGAGTCCCGCCGTGCCAGCAGGAAGGGGCGAGCCCCGCCCTGACAGCGGGAAGTGGGAAGCCCCGCCCTGCCAACGGGAAGGGGGGAGCCCCGCCCTGCTAGGGGGAAGGAGGAGCCCCACCCTGCCAGCGGGAAGGGGCGAGCCCCGCCCTGCCAGCGGGAAGTGAGGAGCCCCGCCCTGCCAGCGGGAAGGGGGAGCCCCGCACTGCCAGCGGGAAGGGGGGAGCCCCGCCCTGCCAGCGGGAAGGGGGAGCCCTTCCCTGCCAGCGGGAAGGGGGGAGCCCCGCCCTTCCAGCGGGAAGGGGGAGGCCTGCCCTGCCAGCGGGAAGGGGAAACCCCGCCCTGCCAGCGGGAAGGGGGGAACTCCGCCCTGCCAGCGGGAATGGGGGGAGCCCCGCCCTGCCAGCAGGAAGGGGGGAGCCCAGACATGCCAGCGGGAAGGGGGGAGTCCCGCCGTGCCAGCAGGAAGGGGCGAGCCCTGCCCTGCCAGCGGGAAGGGGGGGAGTCCCGCCGTGCCAGCAGGAAGTGGGAAGCCCCGCCCTGCCAACGGGAAGGGGGGAGCCTCGCCCTGCCAGCGGGAATGGGGTGATCCCCGCCCTTCCAGCGGGAATGGGGTGAGCCCCGCCCTGCCAGCGGGAAGGGGGGAGCCCCGACATGCCAGCGGGAAGGGGGGAGTCCCGCCGTGCCAGCAGGAAGGGGCGAGCCCCGCCCTGCCAGCGGGAAGGGGGGAGTCCCGCTGTGCCAGCAGGAAGGGGCGAGCCCCGCCCTTATAGCGGGAAGTGGGAAGCCCCGCCCTGCCACTGGGAAGGGGGTTGCCCCGCCCTGCCAGCGGGCGGGCCCTGCCAGCAGGAAGGGGTGGAGCCTGCACTGCCAGCGGGAAGGGGGGGAGCCCCGCCCTGCCAGCGGGAAGGGGGGAGCCCCGCCCTGCCAGCGGGATGGGTGGGAGCCCCGCCCTTGCAGCGGGAAGGGGCAGCCCCGCCCTGCCAGCGGTAAGGGGGGAGCCCCGCCCTGCCAGCGGTAAGGGGGGAGCTTCGCCCTGCCAGCAGGAAGGGGGAGCCCCGCCCTGCCAGCGGGAAGGGGTGAGTCCCGACATGCCAGCGGGAAGGGGGGAGTCCCGCCTTGCCAGCAGGAAGGGGGGAGCCCCGCTCTGCCAGCGGGAAGGGACACCCCTTCCCTGCCAGCGGGATGTTGGGAGCCCCGCCCTTCCCGCGGGAAGGGGGAGGCCTGCCCTGCCAGCGGGAAGGGGGAAACCCCGCCCTGCCAGCGGGAAGGGGGAGCTCGCCCTGCCAGCAGGAAGGGGGCAGCCCCGCCCTGCTAACGGGAAGGGGCGAGCCCCGCATAGCCAGCGGGAAGTGGGGAGCCCCGCCTGGCCAGCGGGAAGGGGGAGCCCCGCCCTGCCAGCGGGAAGGAGGATCCCCACCCTGCCAGCGGAAAGGGGGGAGCCCCGCCCTGCCAGCAGGAAGGGAGGAACCCCGCCCCTTAGCGGGAAGGGGGAGCCCCCCCTGCCAGTGGGAAGGGCGGAGGCAATCCCTGCCAGCGGGAAGGGGGGAGCCCTGCCCTGCCAGCGGGTAGGGGGAGCCCCGCCCTGCCAGCGGGAAGGGGGGAGCCTCGCCCTGCCAGCGGGAAGGGGGGAGCCCCGCCCTGCCAGCGGGAAGGGGGGAGCCCCGCCTTGCCAGCGGGAAGGGGAGGCCCTCCGGGCTAGCAGGAAGTGGGGAGCCCGTGCCAGCCAACAATAGAGAGTTCCTGTATCTAGCTTATTTTTAAAAAAACATAATGGGTGGAATCAGGAAGGCAGTCATGAAAAGCAAAACAAGAATATTGAAGACTTCTTCTTTCTCTCCATGAGGAAGAAGAAGTCTTCAAGATTCTGGTTTTGAAGACTTATTCTTCTCCATGGAGAGAAAGAAGAAGTCTTCAAGATTCTTGTTTTGAAGACTTCTTTCTTTTAAGGAGAAGGGGATCAACGACAAGTGGAATCAGGAAGGCATTCATGAAAAGCAAAACAAGAATCTTGAAGACTTCTTCTTTCTCTCCATGAGGAAGAGGAAGTCTTCAAGATTCTGGTTTTGAAGACTTCTTCTTCCTCATGGAGAGAAAGAAGACGTCTTCAAGATTCTTGCTTTGAAGACTTCTTTCTTGTAAGAAGAAAGGGATCAATGAAATGTGGAATCAGGAAGGCAGTCATGAAGAGCAAAACATGAATCTTGAAGACTTCTTTCTCTCCATGAGGAAGAAGAAGTCTTCAAGATTCTGGTTTTGAAGACTTCTTCCTCATGGAGAGAAAGAAGACGTCTTCAAGATTCTTGTTTTGAAGACTTCTTTCTTCTAATAAGAAAGGGATCAACGACAAGTGGAATCAGGAAGGCATTCATGAAAAGCAAAACAAGAATCTTGAAGACTAATAACTGATTTATATGAAAGAATTCGGACAGAAAATACTTGAAGAAGAGGGAGACTAGAAGGAGAACGGGAGAGAAGAAATAAAGTATCCGAAAAGGAGAACTAGTTATTATTAGTTGATCAGTTTACGATTGTGCGGATTTGAAATGAGTAAGTATAGCCCATAATGTTGAAGATCCAAAAATAAAGATTGTGCAGAATAAGGCGGAAACTGCACAGAAGTAGAGAATATTGAAGGACCAAATCCGAAATAGTCTTAAAAATTCTCCTAACGCGTTGTTTGACTCCAATTTGTTTTTCTTCATCAAATTTAAGTTGAATGCTTTCCTATCAGAGCTCCAAAAGATTCTAGTCTCTCTGATAGGAGAAATATGGAATACCGGTGCATTTCCAAATCGGATTCAAATTGTCATTCGTCTTGAGCAGGAATGTTAGAAAAAGTAAAAAGATGGTTTTAATCGTTTTATTGATCAACCCAAATTTGCAAGATTTTATCACCGACTTGCCTCTGAGGCCATGAAAAAGGAAACAAGGTTTGGGTGATGCAGAAAATGCTTTGGTGAAAGTTAAGAGAATGATTGAGTATGCGACTTTGGACGAAAACCACAATTCATCGTCTAAAAGGAATCAACGACAGGAAGGCAGTTATGAAAAGCTAAACAGGAATCTTCAAGACTAATAATAGATTTATTTGAAAGGATTCGGACAGAAAATACAGGAAGAAGAGGGAGACAGGAAGGAGAACGGGAGAGAAGAAATAAAGAATCCGAAAAGGAGAACT
>NC_090739.1:122494467-122509467 GCF_036898095.1 Palaemon carinicauda
TTATTTAACAACGGCTTACGATATATATATATATATATATATATATATATATATAAAACAACATATATATACATATATATATATATATATATATATGCAATATATATATATATATATACAGTATATATATATATATATATATAACAACATATATATATATATATATATGCAATATATATATATATATATATATATATATATATATATATATATATATATATATATAGCAATCCAAAGGAAGATACAACTCACAGCAGCATTTCTTCTTTCATTTTATTGTATATGTAGACAAAAACCTTCAACCCAGTTATGTTACAGAGTATGCTCAGCGTATAAATAAGCCTACGTTGTACAGTAGCTATAGAATGAGCCTACTCAAAGTCCGGCAAATTTCAGGTCTGTCATCTAATTTACATTTTCTAAAGATAGTATATATTAAACAGTGAATGGGTAGTTCCTCCGGTTAACAGGTCCGTGAAGACAGTTCCGTTCATGCCGATTTATTCGGCCGTTCGTCCTCATTTGCCGTCTCGTTAACGGTTGTTATTGGTAACTAGTGCTGTGAAAGATAAAAGACACCTGGCGGAGAACATACAGTGCTACATATATATATATATATATATATATATATATATGTATGTATGTATATATATATATATATATATATATATATATATATATATATATATATGTATATATATATATATATATATATATATATATATATATATATATATATATATATATATATATACATATGCACATACATTAAGGCAATTGCTACTATCAATTCTAAAACAAGCACCAACAAGGACAGTATGACGAATATTACAAGACGTATTTCTACCTTGGAATATTTGAGACCCCTGAGTGTCCCTCATTAACTTAATATGGCGTCTCATGCGTGAGGAGCAAATGCAACTTGGAATGGTAATGAGATGCCTTCAATGACCTGGCGTCTCTCATCGATATCTTCTCTTTTCTCTTAAAACTGGAATGGCAAAAATTAGGCTGATTTGTTTTTATCTTTGTTTACTCTGATTCATTTGCAGGTAGATGATGGTTTGTTAGAGGGCCTGTCCTTTCATTGCATTAGAAAGCAAATATATTTGCTTTTATATTTCATTTATATTTGTTTGTATGGTTGCACGGAAAAAAGTTGGTAGCTTTTACTTTTTGAATTACGGTTAATACTATTGTATCAATCAATATTTACTTACAGAATTTTATGTAAAATGAGAAAGTTTACTTGAGTTTTAAAATGGGAAATACACTAAATTGAAATAGTTTATTGACGCGATAATTTCCTTATAAAATTTATATGCAATATTCACACGAATATATTGAAATGATACTAATAACAGATGTATCCAATTACTTATGTAAGGTTTCCAAACCAAATATATAACGATGAAATGTGACACTGTTTCTAGATAAAATACCTAATTACCTACAGGCGTTGCAAAAATATTCAAAACTAATAGAGAATATATTCATACACACATACATACACACATCCATATATGTATATATATATATATATATATATATATATATATATATATATATATATATATATATATATATATATATATATATATATATCAGTCATCATGAGTTTTTATTAACCAATGCGTCTATTCTTTTTGTTTGCAAATAATATTTTTTTTTTTTGAGATATCATGAACTATCGTTTATATGGTAATTGTGATATATGTTAAATAACCTATTAACTTTATATGTACACGATTACTCCAGTGATTGAAGTGTAAATTTTATTTTTACATAATCTTTGGTATGTTGCTAGTCTTGTGACATAACGTAGTCAATGAAATTTTCTTAGAAAAACAAAGTTTATTTGTTCATATTTTATCGTTATTCCTTTACCTTCTATGAAAGATGGTAGTTATTTATTATATGTAAAACCAAATGTGAATCATAAATAGTGAATTAATCACTCCATATTACATTATCTACCGACTTAAAACTACACAATCAATTACGGAGGTTATATCAGCGACCAAAATCCAATGTACAAAACAGTCATATCATTAAGTTGTTTATATACCAAATCATTATTTTAAATCTAACATTTTTAATGTAATACCGAGAGAGAGAGAGAGAGAGAGAGAGAGAGAGAGAGAGAGAGAGAGAGAGAGAGAGAGAGAGAGAGAGAGAGAGAGCGCGTACTTGTCAGGTAATACTAAATGGAAAGTGTTAGTGGTCAAATTTATTGAAAATATCTAACAAATCTTCTAACAAAACACTTGTGTATTTCCAAGAATTGAAAAAAGAATAAAACATACTGTATATGCTTTTCGCATCGTTAGCTCAATTCACTTACCACCGTATTCGTATATTTTTTTTTTGTTTACTCCTTAAAATTTTCCCTTATTTTTTTTTTCTTTTTTGTTCTATTAAATTATTCCTGGTCACTAATTTAAATCGACAATTTATCTAATACACCGTATATGGTTGGGTACATATGAATAAATGATTGCCAATTAGCAATTAACTTGGTAATTTTTTTTAATCTTTAAGACTCTTCATATTGTATCTTTTCAGGACACTCATAAAGAAAACATTACCTTTGGCCCTCACAAAAAGTGACCGTAGAAGGTATTATCTTTCTGTTCCAAGTAATATTGCGTGTGAGAGATGGTGTAACTATACGCACCTTCTCCTATTTTGAAGATAATGAGGCTCACGACTGTAGTGTCTGACCCTTACTGTGTTTTCACATGTTTGCCGTATACTATTCTTTTATTTCGCTGGTTATTTCGCTTGTCTTGCATATGCAGATTTCTATATAGATTTCAATTGTAATTGTAAATTGCCTATTGCAAATCATGGGTAATTTCATCCTTTATTGTTACAAAGAGAAAATAAATCGAAGAATTTGCACTAGAGGAAGGGTTTCATGTTGTAGTATCTGATTTCTTGGTTGATAGTTTCGATAAGACAACGATAATCACAACGACATACCTTTGTTGGAAGATACAATTATATATATATATATATATATATATATATATATATATATATATATATATATATATATATATATATATATATATGCAGGACAGAAATAATATCGGATTTGTGTTTGCGTATGCAATGATAAATTATCTTAAACCATAGTTTAATATATATCAGAATGTTTTATCTATTATTGTTTTATATCAGAAACTACCGCATCTGGTTATAGCCTTTTTTCAGGCTGTTAATTAAGAACATTTCATCAATTCGCATATTATAAGCAATGTCCCAGAAACTTGAGAAAGACTAAAAAGGTTTAAATTTTTCCTTATTCGTGAAAATTTGTTTCATCTCGTTTTCTTGGAAGCATCACTGCGTGAGAACTCCGGCCGGCATATCCCATCATTTCTCAAAGTACATTTTCGAATGGAAGATAAGTTATCCGCCACATTTCTTGTTTATTAAGGATGGTGTGGATGATTTCCATGGGTTGCACGCTCTTTTAACATTTGTGAAATTTACTATATTTGTTTGTTATAGTGATTACGTGAAACCATATCGTGATGAAAAGTGGGATTGCTATTCGTTCAACCTGAGGTGAATAATAATTCTGTTACATTATTTTTAACCCTTTTACTGCCATTGGCGATTTAGTCAAAATTTGGAAAAGGAAACTCTCTTTCATAATCGCCCAACCTACAGAAAGATGGCATTCAATAGGAAAGTCTTGATATGAGCTTTCCAGTAAATATCAACAAGCTAGACTTTGTGTGGTCTTCAAAGATTTTACTACATCAAAAGTTTCATTGAAATCACCGCTGGCAATGAAAGGGTTAATCTTACACCCAAATAATTTTGATTAACGTTGTATATGTTCTACAGATGTATTTTATATGCCTTGCAATAATATAATCCCGAAAGAATATATTCTTTGTATGAAAGAATAGTCAATTCTTATCTCAAATATGAAATATATCATTACCATGCATTACCATTATCATTTAAATATTGTTTCATCATCTTTCTAAATATACATTGCCTATAACAGTCTCTTTACTGGACAAATATGATTATTCTAAAATTCTTTCTAAATCACTTCAACATCCTCTGCATATGAACACTTCCATTAAGAGTCAAATAATCAGATTTAAATCAGAGAGAGAGAGAGAGAGAGAGAGAGAGAGAGAGAGAGAGAGAGAGAGAGAGAGAGAGAGAGAGAGAGAGAGAAATGCTTTTATTTCCATCAGTAAATCCGCTATCCAGTGAGTTTAATCCCATTCTACCAAGGGGTAATGGAATCCGAATCGTAGCGGTAGTACTACTTTTTCTCACTATTTTTTTTCCCTTTGCAATTTGTTACCTTGCGGTATTTTTACTCTGATTATTAGGTGCTTTGGTGCTTTATTGGGGAAATTGCTTTATAATTTTTCTAAAGACACGTTTGATACCGAAAAAGGAAAGTAATGGTAAGTAAAAGGAAATGGAAAAATAACTTAATTATTTCATGTAATTAACTGCATGGAACAAAACTTAGATATTGAGTAGCAGTCTGTGGGTTAGAATATTATTATTATTATTATTATTATTATTATTATTATTATTATTATCAAAGAGAGACATTGTGAAGCTATAGCAGAGTGAGTTAAGAGGATCAACAAAAGCTGTACAACGCCTGCTCACTGCGCCCCCCCCCCCCCAAAAAAAAAAAAGAATATTCAGAAATAATAATAGCTCAGTCATATTACATCAGAGACCAGTGATAAATGGATCAAGTAAATTGTCCATTGTATTAACGAGTGACAGCGACAAATTCACGTCATTTACAAGGACATTGCAAAATGTCCATCAGCATTTGACAAATGTGATGTTGCGTTGTCATACTCACCGGGAAATTCATGGTCTTTAATGCAAACATATTTTATGTTTTCTTCCTGTGCTATCACGTCAATAGAATCAAGATGGAGTTTATGTAATTGCAATCTTTTATCAACACCGTATGGGAGGTTTTTTTTTTTTTTCCTCCAGAGTTTAATGGTACGTTTTCAACTACTAAATTATCTTAGATAAGTACTTTACATGGTTATTTAAATAAAAAAAATCATAAAGAGATAATTATTATGTGTTATCTGCGAATTTTGAAGTAGTTGTCTAACATCATATATTAATTAATTGATAAAGATGAAAATATTTCAATAGGTTCATATATATTGTCACAACTTGCGTGTTAGAATGTGAAATAAAAAAGTTAGATATAATTGCATACCGAATACCCAAGGTATAACAAAATTAAAAGTGAAGATAAGCAAGGGAAACTCATGTAACTGTGGTATGCTGGGAATGGGAAGTTGAAATAATATTTCAGTAACATAACCTTAATTTAATTCAGTGCACAGTAAACATATACATATAAAGTAAACATAATACACACAAAATAATACACACAAATATAAAGATAATATAACTGTCCTAACACTGGACAACACACTGGTGAGATAAGGAGATTACGAGGCACAGGTTACAAAATACTTAGCCGAAAAAGCCGAACAGCAGAGAAGTTCACAAAACGATACAAAGACGATACACAATACAGGTGAGGGAGGCAGACTTGTAGCAGTGGGTAGCAGTAATGAGATGCCAGTGACTACCGATCCAGCTCAGACCCTCTATATATACAGGCCAGAAGCAGTCACTGCGTATCCTGATTGGCTTACGTTGAGGTGGGAGCAAGCAATCCCACTTGCGACTGCTAATTAGAAGACGTGACAAGTGCTCAAGTAATTAACAAACACCCTGCTTGTTGTACAGGGAAGGCAGGCGGGGGGAAGGAGGATGGTGGCCGTGACACCCACCCACCGAAGACCTCCGAAGTGGAACATGAAGGAGGTTAACCTGTTGGAGCACGAGATAAGGTGTCCGCAATGATGTTGTCTGATCCCTTGATGTGGTGAATTTCGAGATGGTATTCTTGAAGAGTAAGTGCCCAGCGAAGAATCTTCTGATTGGTTAGTTTGGATTTCTGGATGAAGGCTAACGGGTTGTGGTCGGTGAATATTTTGATTGGACATGAAGCAGACTGTAGGTAGCATTTGAACTTGTTAATGGCCAGAATCAGGGACAAGGCTTCCTTCTCGATGGTTGAGTAACCCTCCTGGTGACTCTTCAATTTGGCAGAGAAGAAAGCCACAGGGTGCAGAATGGTGGAGGACGGATCTGGTTGCAACAGCACTGCCCCAACTCCAATTCCACTCGCGTCAACCAGCAGGTGGAAGGGCCGCTGATAATCAGGTACCTTAAGTACTGGTTCAGAAGCCAAGAAGTTCTTGATGTGGGTAAAAGACGTCTGGCACGCTGGAGTGCACTTGATAGGCTGAGCAGGGCTAGTCAGAGTGGTGAGGGGTGCAGCCACAGTCGAGAAGTTGCTGCAGAATCGACGGTAATACCCCGCCATCCCGAGGAACCTCATCACCTCCTTTCGTGTCGTGGGTGTAGGGAAGGAAAGGATCGCCTCCACGTTGGTTTTTTGGGCGCACAGTACCGCTTCCCACTACATGACCCAAGTAGGTCACGGTGCCACGACCAAACACTGACTTCTGGAGGTTAATGACGAGTCCTGCGTCCTCCAACCGTTGGGACAGTCCTCTCAAATGCACCACGTGCTCGTTCCAGTTGGTCGCCACCACCACCACATCGTCCAAGTAGGCATGAACTCCTGGCAGGTCTCGGATGACGGAGTTAATGAGTCTCTGGAATGTGGCAGGAGCATTAGTAAGTCCAAAAGCCATTACCTGATATTCATAGAGCCCAAACGGGGTAATAAAGGCAGAAAGGGCCTGGGCTCTTTGGGTTAACTGCACCTGATAATAACCCTTCAGTAAGTCTATTGTAGAAATGAAAGAGGCATTTCCTACTGTATCTAGCAGTGTTTCAATGAGTGGCAATGGGTAGGCATCCCGGACAGTGACGTTGTTTAATTTACGGAAATCTGTACACATCCGGTAAGTTTGATTAGGTTTAGGAACCAAAATACAGGGTGAAGCCCAGGGAGACTGACTAGGTACAGCTAGATTATGATCAAGAAGATACTGTACTTCTTGTTTGAGGATTTCAGTCTTGACAGGGTTAAGGTGATAAGGACGTTGTCTAATGGGAGGTTGGTTTGGTTCTTTTAATTGAATGTCATGTTTAAGAATATTGCAAGAGCCTGGATGTTTTGAGGTAATAGTTGGAAATTGTTTTAGCAAGTGAATTATCTGCTGTTTTTGACAAGGGTTAAGCCCACAAAAATACTCATCAGACTGAAGCAATAGTTCTTGATTCGATGAGGCACTGGTAGGTAAGGGAAAGTCAATGGATTGGGTGCCTTCGTTTTCCTCGGACAAAGTCACTGCCACAGGAGCTACATCATCATTAATGGTTATAAGAGTCACTGGCAAACTGCTGGTACCCTCCTCTGGTGGTCTGGAAAGGTAGGACTTTATCAGATTAATATGTACCAACTGTTGTTTGTTACGTCGGTCTGGGGTTTCAAGAACATAGTTAAGGGGTCCCAGCCGTTCTTTAATTTTATATGGCCCTAAAAACCTCTTTTGCATTGGGCTCCCTGTTATAGGTAGAAAAGCCAAAACCAAGTCCCCTGGATTAAATGTTCTACTTTTTGTTTTCTTGTCATACTGTGCTTTATATTTGCCTTGGAGCCGGGACAAGTGGGACTTAGAAAACCTACGTACTTCCTGTAATTTACTTTGTAGATTTTTAACTTATGCATTTACATTAGTGTGACTGTCTGACTGGGGCATGAACCACTGATCTTTCAATATTTTTAAGGGTCCCCTTATGGGTCGCCCATATAACAACTCAAAAGGTGAGAAACCCATAGATTCGTGATTGGCTTCCCGAATAGAAAAAAGTAACCAATCTAAGTTAGTGTCCCAACTTGCTCCAGTCTCCAGGCAGTATTTTCGCAGCATGGATTTTAGGGTCTGGTGGTACCTTTCCAGACACCCCTGCGATTGTGGATGGTAAGCTGAGGAGACAACATGTTTGATTCCCAGTTCAGTAAGGACCTGTTGAAAGAGAGCACTTGTAAAGTTAGTACCTTGATCGGATTGGATCTGACAGGGGATTCCTTTAGAGGTGAACATAGATATCAAAGGTGCAATTAAAGATTTGGCAGTGATGGATTTAAGGGGGAATGCCTCAGGATAACGGGTGGTCACATCGACTACAGTTAAAAGATATTCGTTTCCTTTCTTTGTCCTAGGTAGGGGGCCGACACAATCAATGATTATTTTATCGAAAGGCTCTTCTTTGATAGAAATTGTCTTGAGGGGAGCCTTGGGAATGTTTTGATTAGGCTTACCCACTACCTGGCAAATGTGACAGGTCCGCACGAAACTGGAAATGTCCTTTCGCATCCCCGGCCAGTAAAAATGTTCCAATACTTTGAGATAAGTCTTCCTGATACCTAGATGTCCTGCAAAACCATCATGAGCTAATTTGATGACACTATTCCGAACCGATGTAGGAAGGACTATTTGATGGGTTTCTGACCAGGACTGCATCTTATTGTGGGTAGGTGGTCTGTATGCTCTCATTAAAACTCCATCTTCAAAATAAAAGCATGGAGTGGTGTCTATATCTGTTTTGTCGGTAGCTGTGTGAAGTACATGAGAAAGAGTGTGATCCTGCTGTTGTGCCTGAATGAGTTCTTCTTTGTTCATGGCCCTGTTTATCTGATCATCCTTCCCAAAGGATGGAGGAGTAGTAGGTAAAGATGGAGTTAAGGATGAAGAATTAGCGGAGGGAGACGTTAAGACCTTACTTTGAGACCGGGTGACAGCACAGGCAGGGAAAAGGTGAAGAAGTCTTTCATCCAGATCATGTGAAGGACTAACAGGTAAAGGTTGGTCTACTGTCTTCACTGGAGGAACTGTCAGGGTACCTGCGAGATCATTACCTAGTAGAAACTGAATTCTGAGTACAGGCAAGGAGTCTTCACGTATGGCTACTTTAACAGGGGAGGATAGAAGGTCACATTCAAGATAAATTTCTGCTAGGGGATAAGATGTTTGACAAGTTAGATCAGACAGTAAAACTTTTTCACCGGTGTAAGAATCAGAAATGTTCGGAATGACATTGGATAATAGAATGGACTGAGCTGCACCTGTGTCTCTAAGTATAGTAATAGGGTACTTATGATCACCCTTACGTATCGACACAAATCCTCGAGAGATAAAAGGGTCAAAGAGAGAGACATTAGGACCAGGCACATTTGAGGCTGCTATTGGCTTAGAAGTAGTGACTGTGTGTTTGGTGTTAGAACTTTTGGACACTTTACACCCAGGATGACGACACTCTTGGATCATATGCCCGGGTTTCTTACAATAATTACAGGTTACTGGCTGGGGAGCAGAAAGTGAACTGTTGCCTCCTAAACCTCGCCCCACTCCTGCAAGGTGTTCACCAGAAGGGGGTCTCACACTGGGGCTCTGCCTACGAGCTCCACTCCCCTACGTGTCTATCATCAACGCCTGAGCATCCACTAACTCTGCTGCTCGGATCAGCTCCTTCTCACCCCTTTCCTCCACATATCTCACCAAGTGGAAGGGAAGCTTATTCTTCCACTCCTCCAAGACAACAGCATTAACTAGTTCTGAAAATGTTGTTACATTAATAGCCTCAAGCCACTTTTTACACTGTCTTAATTTATCAGTGGCAAATTCAACATAAGTTTGGGTATGGGACTTTGTTAAGGATCTGAATTTCAGTCGGTAGCCGTCAGGAGTAAGAGCATAGGCATACAAGACCTGTTTCTTAACAAAATCATAATCCTCAGGCCTATCTAAACCGTTATATACCCGAAGAGCCTTTCCTGTTAATTTTGGAGTTAGGATGGTAAGCCATTCATCCTTTGGCCATTCTTGTTTGTTAGCAATAATCTCGAAAGTTTTAAAGTACCCATCAACATCATCTTCAGAAAAGCCAGGAAGGAGGGAGGACATGTTACCTACATTTAATTTTAACTGTTTTTCCTCTATTTCTAGTACCTTTTCTTTGCTTTTTTCTGTTATGTCCACCTCTTTAGATTTTAGCTCTAACTCTCTTTCTAGCTTCTCCCTTTCTAATGCAAGCCTTTCTCTTTCTAGTTTGAATCGTTCTCTTTGAATTTCGATTTCTCTTTCGTTTTCTACTTCTAATCTGAGTTTTTCTCTTTCTTTTTCGCTTTCTAACAGTTCTCTTTGCATTTGTAATTGATAATCTAATTTTAATTTCTCCAGTTCTAAGGGATTGACTTCAGTAAATCGCTGATAAGGCCTAGCAGGTGACAGAACTGGAGGAGAGCGGTAACCCGCTGGTTTAACCTGAGCGTCAGGTAACACCGAACTCGCCGGGGTTAAAGTATCTATGGCGACTGCCGCCAGTACCCCTTGGCTGACTAACTCTTCAACCACCACATTCTTAATCATTGTCTTATTTAGCTTATAGTGAATTTCAATGCCATAATGATGGGCAATTTGCTTCCAATCATCTTTTCTGAGAGGTCCTGCTAACTTATCCGAAGATGGATTAGCAACAAAGTCATCTAGGTTAAACGACATGGTTAATTATTAATAGTAAACAACAAAAAGAATACAGGGAAAGAATCAAATGAAGTTATTGAACTAGCTGTAACTAGCACTCAATAGACAAGGACGGCCGGGTCGTAAAACAGAAACAGCCCTTCGATAACTAGACAGACCCTCATTAATGTCTCGTTATACCCTTAGTCCTATGCCCAAGATTATTGTTCGAGTGAGACTGAGACAAACACAAGTTTGTATAAACGATACTTGAAAAAGATACTTGATAAGGATTCATAGATGGAGTGTTCGCGTCTGAGTCACCGGCAATCACATACCGCGTAAAGATACTTGAATAAGATTTTTAATGATACTGGAGAAACTAGAGGGGCTTGGGAAAAAAATGGACACTCCGATACTTGGAACGATAAATGATACTTGATATAAAGATACACAAACAATAATGATCCGTACACATGGAATGGAGGAGCGAAAGTAAGCACTTATTAGCTAACCCTAACGCTGATAAAGTTTACTAGTGAGGGCTGTGAACACTTGAAACTGAGTAAACTCTATGACTGCTACTTACTGCACTTGATCTAACATGTGTGGTGTGGCGGTACAAAGTGCAGTACCAAACGAGTTTTACTGTAAGAATTTAAACTACACATACCAACACTCGTCTTGGTTTACAATAAAAAAAATACTTCACTTATCAGATACAAGAAACACATTAAAGCACTGAACAAAATCAAAGCACTGTCACTGTAAAAGAAAGTAATTAATGATTAACAGGACACAAGGGAGTAACAAATAACTGACAACGATCACCAACTTAGCAATCATGTTCGGGCAAGGTCGCCACTTGTCACAACTTGGGTGTTAGAATGTGAAATAAAAAAGTTAAATATAATTGCATACCGAATAGCCAAGGTATAACAAAATTAAAAGTGAAGATAAGCAAGGGAAACGCATGTAACTGTGGTATGCTGGGAATGGGAAGTTGAAATAATATTTCAGTAACATAACCTTAATTTAATTCAGTGCACAGTAAACATATACATATAAAGTAAACATAATACACACAAAAATAAAGATAATATAACTGTCCTAACACTGGACAACACACTGGTGAGATAAGGAGATTACGAGGCACAGGTTACAAAATACTTAGCCGAAAATGCCGAACAGCAGAGAAGTTCACAAAACGATACAAAGACGATACACAATACAGGTGAGGGAGGCAGACTTGTAGCAGTGGGTAGCAGTAGTGAGATGCCAGTGACTACCGATCCAGCTCAGACCCTGTATATATACAGGCCAGAAGCAGTCACTGCGTATTGTGACGGTGCCGAGTAAGGGTGTGAACTCAAAGACAGATAGGAAACGACTGAGTTATATTATTGTGGAACACTCTCCTTATATACAAAACCTCAAGGCAACAGGACATAACAAGTTCACAAGACAGACAATATTACAGAGGAAAAACCAGACAGGAATTTTCATGTTCGTTTTAGTGCGAGGGAGGAGCGAAGATACAAGCATAATATATACAAAAGGAATTATGTACAATTGTGTGAAACACGGTTGGTACATGGCTCCCCCCCTAAAAATGACATACTGTACATGTTAAATAGGGCGCCCTGATCTAGAGAGGCGAACTGTAGGCGGGTCATCTGGCAGAAGATAAGCAGGTCTTAGACGATCAATGGAGACCCAGTCTTCTTTGCCCCGAATGTTTAGGAGGAATGCTTTCGGACTGCGTCGGATCACAAGGAAAGGGCCCGTGTAAGGGGGCGTTAGTGGTGGCTTGCTGGTGTCGTTGCGCAGGAAGACGTACGTTGCAGAGTGCAAGTCCGTTGGTATGTGATGCTTCGCTGGGGGCTTGTAAGTCTGGCGGCACGGAGTAAATTTTCCCACGACGTGACGTATGCGCTGGAGATCGTCGGAGGAGGTTGTAGAAGGAAAAAACTCGGCAGGGACGACCAACGGGTCGCCATACACCATTTCGGCTGCCGAGACGTCGAGGGCGTCTTTAGGAGTGGTCCTTAGTCCAAGGAGGACCCAGGGAAGCTGAGTAAACCAGTTGCAATCCTTGCAGCGGGACATCAAAGCTGCTTTGAGGGTGCGATGAAAACGTTCAACCATTCCATTGGCAGCGGGGTTGTAGGAGATTCGCTAATGACGTCCATAATTGAGAGGTGAAAGTGGTTCCCCTGTCAGAAGTAATATGCTCAGGGATACCGAATCTTGAAATCCATCCAGAGAGTAAGGCAGATGTACATGAGGCGGACATTGCAGTTTCCATGGGAATGGCTTCAGGCCAACGAGTGGAGCGGTCGATGACGGTAAACAGGTAACGATGTGGGTAGGGGGCCTACAACGTCGACGTGAATGTGTGCGAAACGACGCTGAGGTTGAGGAAAGGTGCCCACTCCTGAATCTGCGTGTCGATGTACTTTGGAAGTTTGGCAAGAAGTACAGGCACGGACCCAATCCTTAGCATCCTTAGAAATGCCGTGCCAAATGAACTTTGCCTTCAGCAGCTGTGCAGTAGAACGGCACGCGGGATGTGAAAGGCAGTGGATGAAATCAAACACCTATCGGCGCATGGGAGCAGGAATCCAAGGTCGCGGTCTACCAGTACTGACGTCACAGAGGAGGGTGGTGTTGGAGTCTTCGAGAGGAAAATCCTCCCAACGGAGGGACGTGCAGGATGTCCTACAAGCTTGATACTCTGGATCCTGTCGTTGGGCTTCAGCCAGGGCGTTGTAATCCAATCCCAGTTGAACGGCAGCCAATGTGTTTCTTGACAGGGCATCGGCAACGGGATTCATTTTCCCAGGGACGTATTGGAGGGTGCAATTGTATTCAGCCACGGCGGAGAGATGTCGGCGTTGACGGGCGGACCAGGCGTCAGACTGTCGAGTGAAGGCGTGCACCAGAGGCATGTGGTCTGTGCGAATGACGAAGGACGTACCTTCTAAGAAATGGCGAAAGTGACGGACAGCCAAGTGCACCGCCAGCAATTCTCGATCGAAGGTAGAATAACCTGATTCTGCTTTGGACAGTTTTCTGCTGAAGAAGGCCAATGGGCGGGGCGAGCCTTTAACCACCTGCTCGAGTACTGCACCAATAGCGACGTCGCTGGCATCGGTGGAGAGAAGGAGAGGGGCGTGTGGGATAGGAAAAGTGAGAGCCGCAGCAGTTGATAGGGCCTTCTTTGCATTGCAGAAGGCTGCTTCTTGAAGGGGACCCCACTTCAGGTCCTTTGGCTTGCCCTTGAGGGAGGCGTAGAGGGGAGCAAGAGTGGCGGCAATGGCTGGCAGAAAACGGTGATAATAGTTGATCATGCCCAAGAATTCCTGCAGAGCTTTGACGGTCGAGGGCGCGGGGAAATTCTGAACGGCTGCTACTTTCTCAGGGAGGGGATGGACTTCTTCAGGAGTGATACGGTGCCCTAAGAACGACGCTTCGTTGGCGCCAAAGGTACACTTGTCGTACCGGACTACAAGGCCGTTTTATTGCAGGCGGTCGAGCACGATGCACAGGTGAAGGAGGTGTTCCTCTTTTGAGGAGGAGAACACAAGTATGTCGTCCACATAACATACACAGAAAGGGAGGTCCCCTAAGAGGCCATCCATGAGACGTTGAAACGTTGCCCCAGCATTACGAAGGCCAAAACAAGAGTAATTGAAGGTGTATGTGCCAAACGGAGTGGTGATGGCGGTCTTGGGGATGTCTTCTGGGTTCATAGGCACCTGATAATACCCCTTCAGGAGGTCGAGCGTAGAGAAAACCTTCGCTTTGTGCAGGTAGGAGGTCACGTCGGCAATGTTTGGGAGGGGGTAGTGATCCGGTTCTGTTTGCATGTTCAGGCGCCTGTAATCCCCGCACGGACGGAGGGAGCCGTCTTTCTTCAGAACGATGTTTGAGGGTGACGACCATGGGCTGGAGGCCTTTTGGCAAAGGCCCATTTTCTCCATTTTGGCGAACGTCTGTTTGGCGGCTGCCAATCGTTCCGGTGCCAGACGTCTGAATTTTGCGAAGACTGGGGGTCCCGTCGTCTTGATATGGTGATAAATACCGTGCTTGGCAGGAACCGTGGGTGTTTGGCGAAGTTCTGGACGGAAAACTTCCAGGTACGACGTGAGGAGGTGGGCGTAGGCATCCGTGGGTGCGCTGATGTGGAGAGCGAGGTTAGAGGGGGCGGGTTGAAGAGGTGTCGACAAGTACGAGTCTGCGTTGACCAATCGTTGGTGGGCGACATCGACCAGAAGGTGGAAATGAGAGAGGAAATCCGCACCGAGGATTGGCATTGTGACGTCAGCAACGAGAAACTTCCAATTGAATTTACCGTTTCCGAACGATAAAGTGAGGCTCTCGTAACCGTAGGTGGGTATCGCAGATCCGTTGGCAGCTACCAAGCGGACGTCGGCAGATGTAGACAGACTACGTTGTG
>NC_090739.1:122514467-122517249 GCF_036898095.1 Palaemon carinicauda
TGTTTCTAGCATCTATACCTTCATATATGATAGACGAGAGCCTCAAATTTTTAATCCGCAAACATAGATTCCCTGATCTACATATTTGCAAAAAAAATCCGTCGTCGTGCTCTTGCAAAATTACAATCAATACGAATGCTTAGAGGTTTTCTAATTAAATGTGATTTAAAAAAAAAATGTCTAAAAAAGACTTATATCTTTTGAAGTATGTTCGTATAAAGTTTTAGTTACCTAAAATATTTTGTTTTATTTCATTGGTTAGTAGTCTTTGTTATTTAGATATTCACACTAGAAAAAAACTAAAACGTCAAATGACCAATTCTCCTTCTAGGATATGAAATGAAATGACTCTCCATATCAGTCTAACAGCTTCAGTTTTTATGACAAACATAATTTATCTTCCTTCCATTATCAAAGCGTCTCATCACAGAAGAGAAGCAACTTATTCATTCTTATTTTTAAATGTCAAAGTTTCCAACGTGTAATACCAACAATTAACATTGTATATATGTATGTATATATATATATATATATATATATATATATATATATATATATATATATATATATATATATATATATATATATATATATATATATATATATTTGAATTTATGTCAAACATCCGGAAAACATTTATTTTAGCTTCGACGAGGTTAGAATTTTTTCAATTATCGTTTTCCCCATCCGCTTTTGTTCCATCGGTAATTAAAAGAAATTATTAGCACGAGAAAAAGGTAACTAAATACGAAATCAAGTACTACTAATTGATGTGCAAATACCATTTATGCAGTAAAATAATATTTGACATTAGTAAAATAAAAGACAATTCTACACTCCTGGTAAATTACATTTACTTAATCCACTGTAGCTCAGCAAATGCTATTTCCTGAAAGTTAAATAGGGAGGTGAATTATTCATGGTTGGAGAATCGTTTTGCGGTTGTTAGAAAAAGGCAAATTTAGATATTCATAGTTTAGGACTTGAAAGGGCTATAATTCCTGACGTATAAGAAGAATAAGTATTTATCTTTCCTCTTATCTATTGCGATAATGTATCGTTGTAACGTTTTTAATAAATTAAGCTTCAGTTCATTTCCTGCTTCCCTGTTTTTTTTTTTTTTTTTTAAATGTGGTTATTATTTAATATCAGTCGTTATCTAGGAAAGAGAAAATTATATAACAGAATTTCTTGTGACATCCAGAAGACTGACACATTTTTTTTCCAAATTAAATAATTCACCATTTTTTAGAAAGTTGTTATAAGAATAAACACTACATGACAATTTGATAAAGTCACAGGGATGATTGTAAATTTAACGGACAAGAGAAGTACAGAAGAAAAAATATAATTTTGATTTTGGATTCTCTCTCTCTCTCTCTCTCTCTCTCTCTCTCTCTCTCTCTCTCTCTCTCTCTCTCTCTCTCTCTCTCTCTCTCTCTCTGTTCCGATTTGAGGTTATTCATTCATTTTTCAAATTCATCACCTATATGTTACTGGTTTATGTTGTAATTAGTCAAAGAATCTATTTCAACATTTATTGAAAGTGGTTTTTGTAATAATTGTTGATAATCCCCAGTAATTCTGATATCATGAGAATTTTATGCAGTAACATCTCGTTAATGTACTGGAATTGTATAGCAAAAGAAAAAAAAAAACCATCCACCACATCGCCAGTGAATGTTCAGCACTTGCTCAGAATCAATGTAACATGATACAGTGGCTAAAGCTTTCCATTGGAGTCTTTGTAGAAAATTTGAAATACAATGCAGCAACAAATGGTACGAACACCAACCTCAAGCTGTGGTAAAAAATTATCAGGCTAATGTATTCTTGGACTACAGTATAAGGACGGGTATGGTGATACAACACATCGACAAGAGGTCACTTCGATCGACAAGACAATGAAAAAAGTATCTCTCATAGATGTCACAGTATCATGGGACTCAAGAGTGGAAGATAAGGGGAGAGAAAAAAATAACAGGACCTGTGAATTGAATTAATAAGGCTATCGAGTATGCAGGTAGAAGTGATGTCAATATTCATAGGAGCACTAGGGACCATACCTAAGTCATTGAAAATGAATCTCCAGAAGGTAGGCACCGATGTAGCCCTAGGACTTGTACAGAAGAGCGTGCTACTTGAAACAGCACATATAGTTAGGAAAATGATGGACTCCTAAGGAAGCTGATGCAACCCGGGAACCCACACTATAAACCATCAGCCTCTATAGACTATGACCAACAAAATGATGATAATAACTAGCTTAACTCGTGACGGATTTTGTTTATGAGATCGGCATTGTCCCTCGTTGAAGTCGTTCACTTTCACATAGTTCACTGTAATGTTGCTACATTTAACATCACATTTTAGAAGGCTACATGATAGCTGCATCTTTTCAATTGTAGATATTACTATGGACTTTGGTAGGAACAGAGAAACTATGCTTCCCATAAATCCCAGAAATTTTCACAAGGATATGTTAATTATTATAGGAACAATTTACTTCACCGCCAAAAATAACCATTCAACCCATACCGAAATAAACATTTTCTGTGGCTTTTTTATGGCAGATATCAGCATGAAAATTGGTACGGACAAATCAAATATCCATCCCACAAATCCCCGGAAATTTCATTTAGATATGTGAAGTATTCTACGAGTGATTTACGGCGCCGCTGAAAATCGGCCTCCGGCGGATATCGAAAACTGGCTACTGTGACTTTTCTATTAAGTATCAATACGAAAAATAATGTAGTTTTATACTGAATTTGGATAGAAA
>NC_090739.1:122522749-122525249 GCF_036898095.1 Palaemon carinicauda
TTATCTCTCTGTTACAGTGATATTAGAAACAAAAATTGGTAATATTTTCTGATATTTTGGGGCATTACATTCATTTGTTTCAATAGTTCATAATAGTATTTATATAAATTACTTAGCTACATTGCTAGTATAAAATATTTTTTTCCCTCTCGTGTGCAAAATAAGAAAAAAAATAGTTGTTAGATTAGCACTTCTAGACAAATGTTTTAATGTTAGTCTTAAAATACTAGGTAGTAGAAAATGGTTCCATTAAGCAACCACTGATTTACTCTGTAAAGTTCGATGTGTATGCTATTTTTGTAGTTCTAAAAAATAAATAAAATACGCATTATGATATTTTCACCTATTCAATAGCTTATAATTTAGTGTGATGTCAATAACAGTGCCTAGTGGTAACGTCTCTTCCTGGTGATTGACAGACTGGGGTTAAAGTTCCGCTCAAACTTGTGAGGTAAGGATGTGGAGTTTGGGGGAGCCTATAGGCCTACATCTAACAAAGGACTTTTGAAGGCTGAAATGATGCTGATGATGATAGGTCTACCTGCTGAGTCATCAGCAGCAATTGCCTTGCTCTCCCAGTGGGGTTCATGCACTGATCTCATGTAGCATATATATATATATATATATATATATATATATATATATATATATATATATATATATATATAATATATATATATATATATATATATATATATATAGTAAGTGTCTATGGCATTGTCCTGATTGTTAAACCTTAAAAACCTTTAACTGGTCACATAAATATTTGATTTTCTTAATGTTAGCACAATTTTGTAACTAGATGCCAATGAAAACACCAGGTTTTCTGTTTCGTATAGGGCATTTGGCTAATGGTGATTGCAACGCCATTTATGTAGAAGAGTCCACTTGATTCCACAATATTCATATTCTGTATAATATAGTTTTTAAAAGATTTGTTTTTCATAAGCGGGTGGAAAGTTATTAAGTATTGATAATTTATTAGTTTAATCAAACTAAATTCATGTGATGTTAATCGATCTGATAATAATTTCTTTGGAAGGGAATGTAAATGACAATAATAATAATAATAATAATCAGGTGTATTAATTTTCGTTCATTTTCTTTTACTATGAATCGAATACATTTATTGAAGTTATTGTTTTTTTTTTTTTTTCATTATATCAAAAGGGGGAGAGTAGATCTGTGTAGTTTATCTTAGGAATTAGTTTTATAACTATTTTTCTAAAGACTTTTTAATGATAGTGTTGAAGATGTGGGACTTTATACCTTATCAACAATTCCTAAAGTTGTTCGATTATCTTTATTTACTTATGGAGGAGGTTACTTATCGAGTAGCCTTTATGATAGGAAAAAATATATTTTTTTCACTGTATATGTAAAGTAATCTCAAAAGCTTCCACACAAACTTACATTTTACTTCTTATAAACAGTTCTCTTTGGCCAAACCTAATTCCCTTGTGAAGGAGAATCAGTTTTTCGTCTCGGGATAAACGTATTCATCCCAAGAGATTCAACTTGCCTTTCTCCATGATAAGTTTCATTTTCCCTGACGACGGAAACTAATCTTTCCTGGAAGCTGACTCAAGGCTTGTCTTGCGGCTAAAACTCACTTTTTCCTTGTGTATAAAAAAGAATAGAAATAAAAACCATCTTCCCCTTGCGATGAATCTTTCTTTCCCCGACTAAATCCGCATTAGTCTTACCGATTAATTTTTTGAGGTCGTCAGCACTGGATCTTTCATAAAAAAAAGATTCAAAGCCCATTTAAAAAAACAAAGAATACCTAGAAGTTAATCATTTCCTTATCCTAAGCAATTCTTAGAAGAATTGCAGTATTAAGATGTATAGAAGAAACATTATTCACAATTTTATTTTAAATGTAACTACTTTGTCTGGTATGTGTCCTTGTAATGACTTATTGTGTTTTACTTAATGTCTTTTACATTGATTTCTGAGGTTGGCAAAAAAGTTGTTATATTTTTTTTTTTACTAACTATGAACTTTGTTGTGTTCTATTCATCTAGCTCACCTCTGCCAACTTACGAGTTATGTATGCCGTTGTTATTATTATTATTATTATTATTATTATTATTATTAGTAGTAGTAGTAGTAGTAGTAGTAGTAGTAGTAGTAGTAGTAGTAGTAGTAGTAGTATTTGAGAATATCACATTTCTGCAAATGAAGGAGACACCCCTCATGTGCAACATTTTCTGATTATCAACGACCCACTGAATAAAAAAATAAAAAAAAGTTTCTTGAAAAATAATCCAAAAAGGTAATTTCTCAAGTTTGTTTTGTATGAAATATTCAACGAGATCAGTAGAGGAGAAAAGGCGTGTATGAAATTGTTTGGTGTCTATCGTTTTAAATATATTATCATTCAAATTCAAAACGACGAGTCAATTATTCCTGTTTTCATCAGAATTCTGTCAATATGTTATGGTGGCATTTTGTTTTCTGCTAGCCTTTAGGAATGTTTGAATTATTGATAAAAATT
>NC_090739.1:122530249-122541918 GCF_036898095.1 Palaemon carinicauda
TTTATTATACATATGCGTTTACGCAGTGGGTGTCTGTACTCATATAGATATTTTGATAGGATTGAAAGGGGTCAAAGAGATAGAAAAAGAAAAAATACAGCAGTCATGGCTCCTCCTGTCAGCCCTACCCCTGGACCTAGTGGTGTAGGCCAGGCTAATCCTCCTCCAATTGTGACGCTTGTAAATGCCAGGTCAGCAATCCTTCCTTTTCAAGGTCGTGTCAACGGGTTCTTGCCACAAAATTTGGAGTCATGGATTTCATCCGTTGATGCCCATTTAAATGCCAAACAAATCGTAGATCCTTTTGTACAATTATAAGAAGCTAAAAGTTTTATAGATTTTTCTAAGGGGGATGCGAGTGCGTATTTAAGAGGTGTTTCATTTCAGGAAGCAGTTACTTGGGATGATTTCAAAGTTAGGTTACGCGCGATTTATGGGGGTGAGGAAGCCTTGGATGTAGTGTTAACGTTACGAAATACACTTAATCAAGCCACAATGAATCGGCTTAATGTTATTGAGAGAGCAGCTCTCATAGCTGATAGGCTTAACGAATATCAGGACATTTTAGGTAATTCCACTTGGGTTACTAACGATAATATCTCCGTGAAAGATTTTTTACGATTAATGTATTTAACTTGCATGACACTTATGTTGCCTGAAGCTTTAGTGCGGTGCTTTGATAAGAAGTTAATGCCTGCAAGTACGGAATTGGATGTCTATAAACAGATAAAGAAACACATGTCCAAGTGTCCAGATCTCGATCCCGTGTTAACTCAAGTTTTTGCTAAGAATGAAACAAAACCACAAACAGTGAACGTAATTAACAGTCCAGTAGCGGGAGTGACGTGTTACAACTGCAAACGTCAAGGTCACATAAGCGCAGACTGTAGAACGAAATTTTGCTCAGTTCACAACACAGCATCACATTCTTATAGTCAATGTTACGCGCGTAAGACACAACAATATCCTAGAAATACACAGTCAATTCCACAGTCAGTTCCATATGCAAATAAAAAGAAAAATCCTCATTTTAACAATAAGAAGAAACAACAAAATGTCAATGCAGTTCAGAGTCCGAAACAAACAAACACTTCTTCAAATATCGCTGAGCCTGGGCCGTCAAACCAGACCTCGCAAAGTCAGTCTAATTTTCAGAATGTGCAGAGCAAAGCAAATACCACATAGTTAACTCTAGAGGGGAAGAGAGTGATGTTGGGTCAAGGTCATTCATGTCAACATCAATAGTATTGAATAATCAATTTAATGTTTTATCAGATAATTGTGAGACAATAGATTTTCCTATGAAACACACGGCCGAATTAAGTAAAACAGTGCATGCTCCCGTAGATTTGAAACGAATTCATACAATAATAAGCCAAAATGAGTTACGGCCAACCTTATATGCTGTAAATTTAGAACACAAATCCTTTACGTTATTTTTTGACTCTGGTAGTCCACGTAATATTATGGATTTGAAGACACATCATTTGTTGTTTTCGAACTTTCCGATTGAAAAATCAGGAATTAGACTTTCAGGTATAGGAAATGATGAATTAAACGTCATAGGCATAACTCATATTCAGTTCAGAGTCGGTAATCGCACGTTTGCCGATACATTTGTTGTTGTAAAAAACATTAATATGTATCCAGCTGTAATTATAGGATACCCATCTATGGGAAATCAAAACATTATCTTAGCTCCTGCCAAGCACGGCATGTATATCAAAGGGAAATTCTATAAGTTTTCTAATACCTTAAAGTCAGTTTTGGATAAAAAGGAGACGACAAATATAACCGTAACGTACGTTGAAGAACCAATAACTTGTCTCACTAATAAAGAAATAATATACGCGACCCAGCAGAATTCTCGTTCACCCGTAATATCATCTTGCACGCAGTATATCGAACCAAACATACCTTCGAATTTAATAGTGCAAATAAAGAAAACACTACCGGGATCTGAAATATTAATCCTTTCCGATACTTTGAAAACCAACGGATTGTCTGTCACACAAGCTATTTATACAGTAGGCTCACATCAGCAATGTAATATCGAAGTCTGTAATCATTTAAATAACACTTTAGTAATTCACAAAAATCAACATATCTTGGATGTAGAAGTTTATAAACATCGTATTCTTACCGTTGCTGAAATCAATCACTGTCAATCAGTTGTGGATGAATCCCTTTTGCGATCTATTAAAAATAAAATCAGTAAGGACATTCAAGACGAAGAAATTCAGCAGAAAATTTTTGAACTTTTAACTAAATATACAGATGTCTTTTCCACTACGGATGGATCCTTAGGAAAAACAGATGTGATCGAGCATCAAATAAGGTTAAAAGACAAGCAGAAAATTATATATGTACCCTCGTACAGACTCCCTATGAAATTCCAGAATGAAATAAATGATGAAGTAGGTAAAATGTTAGAGGAAGGAGTCATTAGAAAATCAAATAGCCCTTATAATTTTCCTTTAATAGTTGTACCGAAAAAAGATCGAACATGGCGTATCTGCGTCGACTTTCGTCGTCTAAACGAGGAAACGATCCCTGATCGATTCCCAGTGCCATGTACTGACGATATTTTGTCTTTGTTAGGTCAGAATAAATATTTTACCAGTTTGGACTTACTTAAAGGCTTTCACCAGATATCATTAGAAGAAGATAGTATCCCATACACAGCCTTCAGCACAGCCAGGGGACATTATGAATTTTTGCGGATGCCTTTTGGTTTACGTTGTGCTCCTATAACATTTACAAGAATGATTAACATAGTGTTTGGAGACTTGTTAGGGGATATATTGCATGCCTATATGGATGATCTTGTAATCTTTTCCAACACCTTAGAAGAACATCTACGTAAGTTAGAACTAGTACTGCAGAGATTAAGACAACATAACTTAAGGGTAAAGATTAGTAAGTGTGAATTTTTCAAAACAGAATTGATATATTTGGGTTTCATGGTGTCAAGCCAAGGTCTTAAAGTAGTCCATGATAAGGTGTCGGCTATACGTAATTTTCCCATACCTACTAATGTCAAGGGAATACAACAATTTCTGGGTTGTAGTGGATATTACAGGCGTTTTATACGCAACTATTCAATAATAGCCGCTCCTTTAACTGATCTTACGAAGAAGGGCGTAGATTTCATATGGTCTGAGCAACATCCACAGGCGTTTAATACTTTGAAAGATGAACTGTGTAGTTCTCCTATCTTAAAATTTCCTGACTTCGGTAAGGAATTCTTCATTGCAACAGACGCCTCAGACTTAGGAGTAGGAGGGGTATTGCTTCAGCAATATGATAAACAGTTTTTCCCGATAGCTTTCTATTCTCGAAAATTGAGAACTTCCGAAAGTAAGTATGCAGTAATAGACAAGGAAGGACTAGCTATTGTTAATTCGCTAGTGCATTTTAAGTTCATAATTTACGGTTATCCAGTTAAGGTTCTTACTGACCATAAACCACTAACAGAGTTCTTTAAAGGCTTCAATCACAGCCCTAAACGAACTCGGTGGCATTTGATCATTCAAGATTTTGGCGCAAGAATCGGGTATTTACCTGGGAAAGCAAATATCATTGCGGATGCATTATCACGCAACCCCGTGTCATCTTGTACGGAGCCTTTAGCTGAATTAATAGATATATCAACATCCATGCCTATTGTAAAAACAATATCTGAACAAGAAGATTTAGGCTGGAGTGCTGAATTGTTAAAGACTGAGCAAAGAAAAGATCAGAAAATAGAAACAATTATAAATGCGTTGAAAGGCAATCATAAAGAAAAGGAATATATAAAGTATAAGCAGCAGAATTATATAATCAAAGATAATATTCTGTGTAGGACTGTGACAAGGAAAACCCGCAATACACCACATGTAACTAACGACCAGGTAGTAGTACCAATCTCACTTATTTCCACTGTCCTGAATTGGTTGCATTCAAATCCATTACATGGACACCCTGGGTTCTCATTAATGTCACAGAAAGCCAAATCAGTGTTTTATTGGCATACAATGCTTACAGATATAAAAAGACACATAGCTAATTGTCGCACATGTCAGGAAAACAAAGGGCATACGAAAACACCTGTCAGCCTAGGAGCTTATCCTGTTCCCAATCAACCCTTTGAAAGAATACATTTAGATTTGTTAACAGGATTTTACGAGCCAGACAGAGGAAATAAGCACCTCTTAGTAATTATAGATGCTTTAACTCGATATACAGAACTAATAGCGCTTAAAACTAAAACTGCGATTGAATGCGCTAGGAAGTTTTACGAGTGTTACATTTGTAAACATGGAATTCCACACATGATAATCTCAGACTCGGGTGGTGAATTTAATAATCACTTTCTTACCTCATTGTGTGAATTCCTCAACATAAAGAAGATTAATACCATGATATATCACCCAGAGTCGAATGGGCTAGTGGAAAGAGCAAATAGGAAGATATTAAATATATTGAGGGTAACACTAGGGGATCAGACCCCAACTGGGATATTGCAATACCGGTGGCACTGAGTACTCTGAATCATTCATATCATATATCAATTAAAATGTCACCGCATGAAGCATTGTATGGTACCCCAGTTAGAACACCTTTCCATGTATTAACGCCTACAACTAATCTATCAAATCCTTTAAAAGAATGTATAAATGCAAGTATAAGTCGATATGATATCCTTCGAAAGAATTTAGAAGAATCACAAATCATAATGAAAAGGAATCATGATAAAATAGCGAAACCAACTAAAACATATACCATGGGTGATAACATCTATATTCAAATCAATGTCAGAAAAGGGCTCAACTATAAATTAACACCTAAGTTTGAAGGCCCATTTAACATTTTGGAAACATTAACGGCCAATAGGTTTAGAATTCAAAACGTAGCCCAACCCACGGATGAGAGAATAGTACCATTGTCTCACATAAGAAATTAAAAAGAAAAGAGAGGAAAAGAAGTGAGGGAAAATTTTATTTTATGTGATTAAAAGTTTTCTTTTTAATACAGGAGTAATTACATATATTTTTTCTCGTTACAGGTTTCCAAGATGAATTTTTTGTTGTTGGGAGTGATATTGTTCGCTCAGACATTTTTCTCGTATGGGATGAGTTCTAAGACTAAAAATATATGTTTTAAATATGGCAATATAGTTGAAAGACAAGAAGACATTTTTATTACATCAACCAACGTAATTGTCGAAGTGCATATGCAAGCAATTTTTCTTCAAGAGAATGATGTCACTAGCTTAAGAACCGCCATTTCAAGGTTTTCTGCATCATTGGATGAGTTGCATAGAAGACATTTTCATTTGACTACTAAGAGTTTGCTTGGATCAACATTAAAAGTTGCAGAGATGCTATCTGATGACTTGAAAAATAAGACTGGCGAGACAGGATCTTTGGCTTATGACCTTTTGATGTGGACTGTAGGACACGAACATAAAGAAAGACGGAATCCGTTCATTTATGCTGCATTAAGCATCTTTGGGTCTGTTGCAAGTTTAGGTTTAGGAATTTCCAATCGTCTTAAAATTAGTAATCAAAATAAGAAAATTGAGTTCTTGACTCATAAAGATGAATTGATTATGTCAGAACTAAGGGATCAGTTAGCTTCAATCAATAAAATTATGGATTTGTTAAATGAACATTCAGATAATATCGTTCAAATTATGGAAGTACAGGATTTGTTGGCAACATTAACGCATTATGATTCAAAGATAGGTCACGTACATAACAGAATTGCACATTTCATTGAGAAATCCAAGGATTATGTAGAAGCTATCACGTTAGCAACTAAAGGTGTATTGTCGCCCCATTTGTTGCCTATACGTTACTTAAAATTAGTTCTGGAGAACGGAAGGGATAAACTAGGCTATGTTCCTTTGTTAGACGAACATAGGTTAGAATTTTATTACAGCCTAATTACAGTAAACGTAGATAATAACAAGATTAGGATTACAATTCCCTTTGATTCTTCTGATGCCTGGCAATCTTACAGGATATCACCATTTCCGACTTTCATGACGAATCACTCAAATCCAGTAATATCCAGTTTGACAGGACACGTATTGATTTCCCCAGACAAGGAAACATATACGGTCATTAAAGACTTAAATCAATTAACTCACTGTTCAGACGCAATGGATAGAAAAATATGTACAGCTGACTCATTTGAATTCCGTAAAAACTTAATGGATTCATGCGAGTTAGGTATAGTGCTAGACGGTGCTCTCTCCCATACAAGTGAAAATTGTCTGGATAAGCTTTATCCCTTTGACAATAAAGAATTCAATTGCAGACTGAATAATGGCTCGTGGATACGATGATACGACAAGGACGGCTTCAATGTATCATGCCCTGACGGATCCACATCCTTCAACCACATCTTCGTCGCAGCAGATGGTTGTATCGGGACTTCCCCGAATTCCATGGTGACTGGTCTACGGACAATCATCAGAGAACGAGCCTACTTCGCGAACTTCACGTGGACCTCTACAATGCCAGCACTTCCTCTCCCATACAACGGAAATGTGGCAAAGCGGTTGATGAAACTTACCGAAAAGGACCACCTGTCACCGACTTATGAAGAAATTCTTCACCCCATAATACTGGCTGGTTTGTGTTTCACGGTGGTGATATTTATCGCCGTGAACATCCTTGTTTGGCGTAGGTTACGGCACAGCAAGCAGCTAAAAAGGAATGAGTTGCATAGCCCTGACAATACCCCCTATTTAATCCAGTTCAAAGCTGTTTGAGTGGCCACCTCATTCGCTAAGGGAGTAATTTGTCGGGAAGATGTTTGTATGAAAAGCTGATTAGTACGCTAGTAATATGTAATTAAAGAAATTCTCTACATTTGCATTGTTAAAAATACATTTAAAACAACATTTAAAAGATAAACAAAATAAAAAAGGATATAAATCATTTTTTTCTCTCGTCATCTAATAAAAATATATAAGCCGGAATGTTAAAAAAGAAAAGAGAAAAAAAAATATAATAAAATATATAACAGAATCTATGGGCATCTAATAAAATATATCAGCCCTATATATAAATATATATATATATATATATATATGTACGAAACCGTGGTACGTGTACGTACCAGGAATTCGTGTTTGTGCACTAAAAATTGAGTATCTTGTTTCTAACAAAGGTAACAATTATTCTTTATCAAGTTACCGAATCATATGTAAGTCAAAATTTATTTTGTTTTTTGGTACCATGTAATCATTTGCTAGCAATGTACCATATATATGATCTTGGTTTTATCATGCATTTTTCTTTTTGCTTTGGTAATATCTTTTTTGTATGCATTATTGTTGTTATTTTTTAATGTGCCTATTTGGACATTCGTCCTCAGTTGATTATGGCTAAAGTTAAACAAAGAATAATGCGTATGTCCAGTCACACCTAATAACCATGTTTCGGCTTGTTGTTAAATTTTTGTAAAAAAATTGAGATAGCTGGCCGAGCTAATGTAATGATTAGAATAGTTAATATTACATGTTTAAAACAAATGACGTAATATGTCATGTTGGTTGGAAGAACTAACCCTGGGATTTGCTGTAGTCATTCAGAATTGTAAACAGGACGTATAATGCAAACCTCGGCAAATTGACATTCTTTCTTAACATCAACACATTGTCTCCTCGTGTGAAAGTTTGTGATGTCACCGGATGCAGGTGTCTTCCGATTCCGTCACGTGGCTAAATTAAAGCAAGCATACGATATCTGTGATATCGATAATTTATTCAGTTCATATCTAAACTTCACCAGAATTGGTCATCTGGACCAACATAGCTTCCTCCAGTGATGGAGATGTTTAACTCTGTTGTTTTATAGAATAAAACTTAAAAACTATTAAGATGTATTCAGTTAATCCATTTAAATACATCTGAAAACAACTCATACTCAAATGTGTGCTTATAACAGTAGCACGCCAATATATGTGTGTGTGTGTGTGTGTGTATATATATATATATATATATATATATACATATATATATATATATATATATATATATATATATATATATATATATATATATATATATGTGTGTGTGTGTGTATATATATATATATATATATATATATATATATATATATATATATATATATATATATATATATATATATATATATATATATATATCACAACCCATATGAAAACAAATAAAGTCAGTCAGTGTGTGTTTAATTGTTTTTTTACGTTTGTTTAATGTATACTTCGTCACAACCGTACCTTGTAATGTATTAACTGTTTTTTCTTTACCAAAATATATTCGTGTTGAAATGATTCATAATTGTTCTAAGGGTTTTAAAAAATCAATATATTCGTCGCTCTTCATTATCAACAGTTGCTTTTCAGACCTGTTCAGTAATGTCTTATGTTACTAGAGATTATTACCAATAAGTTGCACGTAACTTATAATTTTTGATTTTCCAATAAACAGCTTCAGATACCGAAATATAATTTGGGAATACCTTCTGAGTCAGAGCCCTGAAGGCATAATCAGTCTTAATATTGCTCCTCTCTCAGAGGGTTTGTCAAATTCCAATCTGAGCGCCATTACCGTTGCAAATCAAATGACGATACGTTTCCGAACGTAACGATAAATCCTATTTTCCCTGTTGGGGCCCCTGTGCTTTTAACATCCTGCTTTTCCAACTAGGGTTGTAGCTTAGGAAGTTATAATAATAATAATAATAATAATAATAATAATAATAATAATAATAATAATAATAATAATAATAATAATAATAATAATAATAATTTTATGGAAATGTTTGCTTTAAATCAAGGTGTTGCCACGCTTATAATAATTTGCCTTCATGAATACAATGATACTGATTGATTTTTGCATATCAACTGATTTATGGGTATGTATTTGCATTCCACAAATAATTTGAAAGGTCATTTACTTTACCGGTTAGATAATTTAAAAAATCTAAATAAATAGATTCGTAAGATTTAATTTTTTAAATTTCCATGGAATTAGTGTTTTCCTGTATATGGGGATTTCATGGTCATGTTTTCAAAGGCATCACTTTATATTTCTCTATGAAATTCGTACATTTACCAGGGTACATTGATTACCAATCGCAGCTAGGGCAACCGATATGGAATGGCCATGGTGCAAGAATTAACAGTGATAAGGACTCATTTTTTACCACTGAGCATCACCCTATACACCAAAGACACAAATATCTACAGTGTATACCAATATATATATTTATATATATATATATATATATATATATATATATATATATATATGTATATATATACATATATATATATATATATATATATATATATATATATATATATATATATTTATATATATACATATATATATATATATATATATATATATATATATATATATATATATATATATATATATATATATATATATATATATATATATTATAGCCACGAAAGGAAAAATGAAAAAGACTTGATTGGAGTTAGTACTTTCATCTAATCAGGATCTAATGTATTAGTTATTATGAACAAAACAACTTATTTAGAAAAGATGTATGTACTTTTAGCTGATGTTTCCACTTACATAAAATTAAGAGTTAATCCCTTAGACGATGTCATCAAAGATTTTAATAAAAACTTAAAATCTATCTTAAAACAAGAAAAATCCTTAATTAATGCCTTTATCTCTACTGGTCCGTCTTTGCCTTATTTATATTGTTTAATTAAAACCCATAAAACAGGATATCCAATCAGACCAATTATCAGTGCTACAGGTTCTATTAACTATAAATTATCCAAATATTTAGTCAAATTACTTTCCCCGATCTTAGGATCAATTACAACCTCTCATATAAAAAATTCTGTTGATCTTTGCGAAAAATTACAAAAAGTTAACATTACGTCTAGACATAGATTAGTAAGTTTTGATGTAACTTCATTGTTTACCAAAGTGCCGGTTGATGACTTATTGGATTTCCTGTCGGGTATTTTAGATGCTTATGATTTACCTTTATCAACCCATACTATTATTGAGCTCGTTTGTTTGTGCATTAAAAAGTGTAAATTTATTTTTAATGGAGATTTCTATGAACAAGTTTTTGGTATGGCTATGGGTAATCCTTTGTCCCCACTTTTATCCAACATATATAATTTTTTGAATCTAGATTAATTCCTTCAGTGTGGTCTTCCCAAATTGTGTGGTATCGATATGTTGATGATGGTCTAGGTATTTTAGAAAAAAAAAATTAATCTTGAGGGTTTTGTTTCAATCATTAATACATTAGTACCATCAATAAAATTCACTATAGAAAATGAAGAAAATAACCGTATCCCATTTTTAGACGTTTTAATAGTTAGAGAAACAGATAAACTTAAGTTTTCCAGATATGGAAAGCCTACAAATAATATTTCATTTATACATTTTTACTCCGGTCACTCTAAAAATATAAAGCATTCAGTTTTTTCCTCCATGTACCTTAGGGCATTGAGAATTTGTAGCCCAGATTACATTGAGGAGGAGTTCACTAAAGTAGAAAAATAATTGCAACAGATCTTTGTTATCCCAAATATTTCTTAGAAAAATGTATGAATAAGGCTAAGAAAACATTTTATAGTGTCCGATTAGAGAGGAAGGAAACAATTAATAATATGATTTGTTTGCCATTTCATGTTTGTTTTTTAGATGTTATACCCCTTTTGAAAAAACTAGACATTGCTGTAGTGTTTAAATATAATTGTACATTATAAAAACATGTTAATTAAGAATAGTTCAGGAAATGATAATAATGTAATATATAGCATTCCTTGTTCAGTGTGTAACCTATTTTATGTCGGCCAAACATCAAAAAGTATACCAGTCAGATTAAAACAACATCAGGTGGCCGTCTCCAGGGTTTCTCTTAATAATGCCTTGGCCTCCCACTGGTTAGTGTCAAGTCACAGAATTGGTTGGTCAAAGACGGAAAAAGTAATCCATGTAAATGACTATTTCCAAAGGAATATTGTTGAATCATATTTAATCTCCTGTACTCAAGGTAGAAATTTGAATCTAAGCCCAGGTCTGTTTTCCGTTAATCCAGTATTATCCTTTTATCTAAAATCTGACTTCTCCGGAATTATTAAGAAACTGACAGCTGCTGGATCCCCTTCTCCTGTATAAATACGATGTCTTTGTATGTGTATTCTCATTGCTGAGTTTGATAATGTCCTAAGTGGATGAAAGTACTAGCTCCAATCAAGTCTTTTTCATTTTTCCTTTCGTGGCTATAATACATTTTATATTCATCACGTGTCAGCTTTCGTGATTTCTACACACATATATATATATATATATATATATATATATATATATATATATATATATATATATATATATATATATATATATATATATATATATATATATGTATGTATGTATGTATGTATATATATATATATATATATATATATATATATATATATATATATATATATATATATATATATATATATATATATATATATATATATATATATATAGATATATATAAACAAATTCATAACGTTATTTTTGTGTACGTTTTATTGATTGTTATCTTCACTATGATTACGTATTTGAAAATTATGCATCATAAATCTCTAAAAATGTATTTTTTTTTCATTCAACCACCCGTTTTGCTGTGTTTTTG
>NC_090739.1:122542418-122569918 GCF_036898095.1 Palaemon carinicauda
ATCACTTTGCATTCGTAAAGCCCAAAGGGAGTTACAAATGCGGAAATTTCCCGGGCTCGATCAGACAGGGGCACTTGCCAATATCCTTTCAGCAAATTCAACTTGGTTATGAATTTTGCAGACCCTATCTGATCGAGACAGTCGTCAATGCGAGGCAAAGGAAAAGTCATTTTTGGTACTGGCATTAACTTTACGGTAATCCACACACATTCTGTACTTTCCATCAGACTTTTTAACTAAAACTATCGGAGAGCTCCAAGGACTTATCGAAGGTTGGATAAGGTCATGTTTCAGCATATACTTTATTTCCTCCTCGACTATGTCCCTTTTCACTGGATTTAGTCGATTAGGACTCTGCTTTACGGGAGAAGCACTGCCTTCATCCACATCATGCTGAAGCAACCTTGTCCTACCTGGGCGAACTACGAAATATTTCTGGAAAAGAACAGATTAAATTAATAATGTCCCTTTTCTGGGTAACTTCCAGATGGTCCAGCTCTCTTTTCAAAACCTCTAGATTTTGAATGTTATTAAAGAGAGCATCAGAAGATACCTGACCAACCAAGTCCTCAAAGTTATCCTCTGGAGACTCTACTTCTACAGACACAGGTTCACACACTATAGCTAAAGGATCCCTACCACATGAAATAGAAGATTTTAATCTATTAATATGAAAGACCCGGCACTTTCGTTTGGTCCCGGGGGCTTCAATTTCATAATTCACTTCAGACAATTTTCTCAAAACCTTCCAGGGCCCCTTATACCTTGGCTCAAGGAAATTGTCTGAGTCTGTACTCAACACCAATACCAATTCCCCAGGCTCAAACGATCGCACCTTGGTTTTCTTATCAAAATTTGGTTTCATGATTACTTGGGAGGAAGCCAAATTTTCTCTTGCAAATTTCCACGCAATGGCTAACTTTTTCCGTAAATTCTCTACAAATTTCATCACTTTAAGTTCCTCTTTCTGCCCAGATGATAACAATTCATGAAAAATTTCCAACGGACCACGTACTTTGTGCCCATAGATCAGCTCAAAGGGAGCTACACCTGTAGATGCATTTGGATGGTTCCTTATGGCAAAGAGAGCAAAGGGAAGTCCCTTCTCCCAATCCTCTCCTTGCTCATAGCAGTATTTTTTCAAAACTGATTTAAGTGTCTGGTGGAATCTTTCCACCACCCCCTGACTCTCTGGGTGGTAAGGTACGCTGGTAGTGCACTGAATGGCCAGTTCAGCACACTTACCCCTAAATACCTTACTCGTAAAATTCGTCCCACAGTCGGTCTGAATTTTATGAGGAAGTCCGTATCGGGAGAAAAATTCAACGAGCTTCTCAAATACTGCATTGGAAATTATCTTTTTCATTGGGAATGCTTCAGGAAATCTAGAAGCTCGGTCCATGATGGTCAGGAGATGAGTAAACCCAGTCTTTGTTCTAGGCAAAGGCCCCACCACATCTATAACCAATTCCACAAAAGGTTCCCCAATTGCAGGAATAGGATTTAGAGGTGCTTTAGGGATCACTTGATTGGGCTTTCCCATCACCTGACAAACCTCACAATTACTAACAAATCGTTTCACTGATGATTTCAATCATGGCCACCAAAAACATTTCGCTAATCTTTTGAAAGTCTTAAATACTCCAAAGTGACCAGAAAAAGAATCATCATGTGACAACTTCAAAACAGACTCCCTAAATTGTGAGGGAACCACAATTTGTTCCACTCGAGAAGTTTTTTTTCAGATCATGTGTAGATGGACGACTAATTCGATATAACAAACCTTTCATTACACAAAACCTCGGTTTAGTTAAATCGGCCGTGTCACCCAACTCAAAATCAAACTCTTGTTTCTGAGCCTCAATAAACGTTAAACGGTCCCAATCTAGTTGCAAGATATTACTAGCACTAATAGGACTACCTACTGGCCCGGGCCTTTCTAACTCTACTTCTTAACTACTTAAATCTAAGTCATCATCATTTATCAAATCAGCTGCCTTAGCGGAGGCCCGAGTCACCACCGTCACAGGACAAGCATTCACAGTCAAAATAGGGAATAATTCCAGACCCCTATGGTCTACCATGTCATTTCCTAAAATACCATCTATATTTGGAATAGGGAGATTCTCCACCACAGCCAACTCCGTTACCCCATTATACCCAGGGAAGGATAATTCAACTTCCACCAATGGAGCTGAAACCACAGTATTCGGGAAACCTCCCAGAATCACATAATTCCCTGAATATTCCACTAAACCATTTAAAGATTCCCTTAATACTAAAGAACGAGCTGACCCTGTGTCTCGCAAAAATTTTACCTTTAGAACTCCTGAATTTGTAACCAGTCTACCAGGCCATATATATTTATCATAGAGTCATGAAGGTCTATTACCAGTTGGTTTTACATTGCTGTCATCACCACTATTTACATTGCTACCTTCCGTTACCAGTGGATTCTCAACCTTGGGGTGTTAGGAATAGTCTTATTTGTTATTACAGATATAGGATTGTCAATATTGTTATTATTTCTCTCCAGATACCTCCTCCTGGCATTACACTGAGCTTGATAATGTCCAGACTTATTGCACCAAAAACAGGTCCCATTACCTTTGCTCACATTACCAGACACTACCCTGTTTTTGGAGAAGAATCTAGAGGGCTCTCCATTTGAAATATTTCCCTGAGTCTTTTCATTCTTATAATAGGTTGGAACACCTGAATGCTTTACCCTGTTGTTAGCTACATTATTAGATTTATTATTACCATCATTTGGCTTGGCAGACTGGAAATCTAGACCCTGAGACCCAAAATTGCCGGACCCTGCTCGATGGGTTAAAATAAATTCATCGGCAATCTGAGCCGCTTTACTTAGATTAGCTGCTTTCACCTCTTCCAAGTATATCCTCAGTTCTTTACTACAATATTTCTTAAATTCTTCCAATAACATTAATTCCCTCAAGGAGGAGAAAGAGACTACCTGACGACTCTTCAGCCAATTATCAAATTACTCCTCCATGAGCCTAGCAAACTCAACATATGAAATGGAAGCATGCTTGCTAAAATTTCTAAATTTTAGACGATAGGCCTCAGGGACAAGATCATAAGCCTTGAGGACCAAAGCCTTTACTTTACCATAATCACGGGTTACGCCCTCCTCCAAAGAATTATAAACCCTGATTGCCTTGCCCACCAGCCTACACTGAATTAAGACTGTCCACATCTCGGCGGGCCAAGACAACCTGGTAGCTACCCGTTCAAATGCTTTAAAAAATTCCGGCACATCTTTTTCGTCAAATACAGGGACTAACTTCAAAGCTGCCCCTATATTAAATTTATCGACATATGGACCACAAGGAGTACTTAATTTATTAGGAACATTTTGCAATTTGGCCAACTCCAAATTTACTTTAGCCATCTCTAGTTCATGTCTCCGCACCTTCTCGTTCTCCTCAAACGAGAGTTTCACTAACTGTCCTCTTGCAAATTAATCTATATTCATAGTCCTCTTGGGACAACACAGGCTGCACTGGGACTACATTCTCCGGGACAGATTTTTCTACAACAAATGGGTTTGTAGACAGGTTAGCTTTATCTGGCAATTTAGCATTTCCTTCAAAAATAGTTCCAGTACGAGGGGGGTCCTCAAACAAAGAAAGGCCTGGATTCACACTCACATCATCAATCATACTATCCTCGCGCTCTGAACCACTGTCATCAACACTGTCAAAATCCCTAGCTAAATTCTCTCCTTCAGCCATACCCTGAGCTACCTTATTCTCTACAGCTAACAACAACTGAGCCTTAGTGTTCGCAGCCCTAAGTGGGACACCTAACCAGCGAGCACAACTCACCAAACACTCTTTACTTAATACAGGAAGATGCCTAAGACAATCTGCTGATCCTAAAAATTCTGCGGGATCAAAAACATATTCACCCATGATTTCAAAATTAAAGGGGGAGTAAGGCAACACACTAAACAATAACAAATATTGGTAAATTCACTGAGCACCGATCCGCCAACCAAACCACCGAGTACACCAGAGTGCAATCCTGTCACGGTCGCCAACTGTTACAACCTACCAGGTTGTAATGCAGGTTCTTTTAAGATATTTAAATTCTCATGGATTGCAGTCGGTAAAAGTACGTCAGTGATAAGGAAAGACGGAAACAGAGACCCAAGAAAACTTAACAATATTTATTATAAACAAGAACTTAAATCAACCTTGTGAGATTAAATACACTTAATTATACACATATTCAAGAAAACCAATAATGGTTCTCGGGAACTCACAAGAAAATACCCTAAAGCTACTACACTAAACCCTAAACATGAGAAAATTCTAAGAGATAAAACATTTAATAATAACCAAGTGGATCCAGATACGGCTAGCCAAAATAATCAATAACCTAATGATAAAAAGGTAGAAGGAAGTAGGAGATGAAAACAAGGAAAACCTTAATATTCCTACCTACTATACAAATCTAAACAATTTGGAACTCTGATTACAAAAATTAACACACAACATACATCAATGAAACTCCAATATATACAAACAATTATAAACAAACAAAATGGGTAAACTAAACAACTTCACCTCAAGTGAAGTACCAGAAGATAAGTTGAACTCAGGGCCGTGCTTAATCCATTAAACTGCTAACGGAAGGGTAAAGCTGCACGCCAGGCATTGAGGGGCAATCCACTTCCCTATACAAGAGGAATGATAATTTGTCTTACCTGGCGTCAGCCGCCCTACGTATCTCCTCACGAGCCAATTTGCTCTCACACTCGTACACAGCTGGACTGGATGAATACGGCCAGTAAAATCTCGGTTCAGTGTCGGGAAACAGCGTCGACACCAATCCTGTGCAAATCCTCCGACGGGAACAAGTAGCAGAAAACTACCGTCGCAGATGACATGAGCATCTGCTAAACACTTCAACCGAAGTACGAAGGTAATAGCCAAAAGTCGTCCTCCAAGTCACAAGGAATGCTGAGACGAGAAATATTGTTGGTGAGAGCTTGTCAAGACCCGAACTGCATTCACCGGTCGACCATGTCCACTCATCACCTTCCCAGCGTTCATCAACACTCACAGTAAAAAGAATAACAATCGTTAAAACGATAGTCCACTAATACACAAAGGAGGAGGAGGAGGCGCAAAAACACTATCCAACAATCGGAGAGCCACTTAACTTACATTAATACTATAGTAAACAAACAACAAAAATACTTTAACTTAAAAAGAAAAACAAGGCTGATTTAAATAAAACAAAGAAATAATTTTATGTTAACCTAATATATATATATATATATATATATATATATATATATATATATATATATATATATATATATATATATATATATATATATATATATATATATAAATATATGGGTACGTGTGTGTATGTACTGTATATGTACAGCATATATATGTGTACATATATAAGTGTGTACTTGTAGTTGTATGCTCTCTCTCTCTCTCTCTCTCTCTCTCTCTCTCTCTCTCTCTCTCTCTCTCTGTATATATATATATATATATATATATATATATATATATATATATATATATATATATATATATATATATATATATATATATATATATAAACATAATAAATATATATGAACGTATGTATGGATATAGATACATATATCTGTATGCTTATCTATATATGTATATATATATATATATATATATATATATATATATATACATATGTGTGTGTATATATATATATATATATATATATATATATATATATATATATATATATATATATATATTATATTATATTTATATATATGTATAATTTTAGTATAGTATATATATATATATATATATATATATATATATATATATATATATACACATAAGTATATAATACAGATAGATAGAGTTATAGAATATACAGATAACTGTCAGTATAGATAAAGATATTGATATAATAGATATTGACTTTCTATCCCTGTGGGTGTCAACAATAAAAATGTTTTCACATATTAGATTGCTAAAAACCTGTTTACGCTAAGTTTGAATCAACCGTAATCCGTAACAAAAATCGGTATCACAATGACAGCGGCTTCGGATTAAAGTTACGATGTTTTTCAGCTTTGGCTCTCCTCCCGTGTCATGATGTTGTTACAGGTTTTGAAGAGCTTTCGGAGGATGAAGACATACCTGAAGAATTTTTATCTTATTTTTAATTGACATACATCGGTGTTTTTAGAGGAAGGGGTAACAATAGGAGGAGATCAACACCATTATTCCCGATTCGTATGTGGAATGTTCATTCTAGAGTAGAGCACTGCATGCCACGAACCAACGATAGCACAGAAGCTTTCAACAATGCCTTTTTCCAAAGTATTTCACAATGTCATCCTAATATCTGGAAATCCATTGAATTCTTAAAGAAGGAGAAAATTTTAGCGCATACAAAAATTCTACAATTCGAAAAAGGAGAGAGATTCATTATAAAACAAAATATAAAGATATCAATGATAAACTGGAGAGAACTGTTGCGCAGTATGATGAAGATCGTAAAATCTCATTTCTTCGAGCTGTTGCATATAACCTACACTCATTTTAAATTTTTTTTTTAGATTTTTTTCTACTGTTTTATACTTCTTAACATTTATATTTTGTTTAATTATATTTGGTGAATTTTATCAATTATATTATGATGTAATGTCTTTTATTTCAAATCAATATTTTTTTTTCTTTAAAATCTTATGCCTTCAATTAAAAAAGTAATAAAATGGGCAATGGCAATCTTCCGCCTGGCAATATTCTGCATGGAAATTTTCCTTACTGGCAATTATCCGCATGGCAATTTTCCGCCTGGAAATTTTCCCACTGGGAATTTTCCTAGCGCCACCGTAATCATCTATGAGATTTATGTATATTTAATCAAAACAAATAGACAACCTGAGGATGGTAAACCACAAGGATTTTAATGCTTCCTTTATTTGTTATGTTAATAACTTCACTCGTTAGGCTGTAAGTTTCCAAAATGCAAAATCAATCAATCAGAATATACAAATGATATGAATATAACATTTATTTTTTTTCATTTTGTTATAGGAATGAGATTTTTTTATGGATATTTGAAGGAAACATTTGGTTTCTGGAGAGGTAAGCCAAGGCAATCTCTCCCTATATGATAAAGAGCATGTGAATGGGTATATATATATATATATATATATATATATATATATATGTGTGTGTGTGTGTGTGTGTGTGTGTGTGTATATATATATATATGCATGCATATATTTCTTACCAGCCATGCTGATTGGTAACTACCAGGAAACCACACTCTCTCACCAATTGCCCAAACTGCCGTGTAGTAGTTAGGAAAAAGGAAGAGGGTGGGATGGGTTAAATCTGTGTTTGTACATAGTCATCTTAATATTTAGTCGTCATTTGTGACGGGCCGCCTGCGCTAGTTTCATTTAAATCTCATCCCGACAAAAATATACGGAGTAAATCATACTTGAATCGTCAAGTGTTTTCTCCCTTGCAGAGAGACGATTGTTTGCCATCAAAGTTGTTTATTAGCTCTTCTGAATTTCGGAGAGTTGTTATGACATTTTTGATAGAGATAAAACGAAGTTCAAAGGCATTTTCTTTTGTAGCCTGCCTGCCTCTCTCTCTCTCTCTCTCTCTCTCTCTCTCTCTCTCTCTCTCTCTCTCTCTCTCTCTCTCATACTTCGCTATATAATTTGGTGATAACATTGAGCACTGATTTATAATTTCTGAATGATTTTTATATGTTCAATGATTTAGTTCATTCGTAAAAAACTTGTCTGATGATTATGTACAAGTTTCTGAGCTAGAGCATACTATGTACTGTTAAGTAAAAACTCAATCCGTTGATATAAAAGCATAACTGTTCGTATTGAAAGAAACCTAACGTGTTTTCCTACTTTGGAATTAAAATCGTATCTCCTTATCTTTCATAAGAAATTCGCCCAATATTTGATATATTTGTCAATATTTAAACGTTATTTTTTTATTCAAAGAATCTTGGAATTGTGACCATCACATTGAAAATATGATACTACTGTATAAGTGTTTATTAAAAATTTTCAATATTTTTACACTTGTGGATTGACATAACCAACCAGAGAGAGAGAGAGAGAGAGAGAGAGAGAGAGAGAGAGAGAGAGAGAGAGAGAGAGAGAGAGAGAGAGCTCTGCGTAATAAAGTAAAACCTAAAACTGAATACTTGAAAACACAACTCCAACTCCATCAGATTCCTGCCATTTCTCTAATGCTGAATAAAGTTTTCCTGAATTTCATTTCAGGTCTCAAACACGTCAATAACTTTTTAACCAGTTTTGGAACTTATCTTTGATGAGTTTATCATTCTAGTGAGGGCTTTCTGTTTCATACTCTTTGAGTGAACTTTCTTTTTTTCCTGTCTATTTATTTCGATTGTACGATGTAAAGTCGGAATTCATATAAATTAAACACTTATTCAAAATGTCTAGGATTGTGAAATTTTCAAAAGTAAAGGCGTTTTTTTTTTTGAAGTTTTCATAGTTTATATGTGAAGGATGTAATTTAATTTTGTTACTCTTCTTGAAATATTTTATTTTTATTGTTTATACTTCTCTTGTAGTTTTTTCTATTTCTTTGTTTCCATTCCTCACTGGGCTATTTTTCCCCGTTGGAGCACTTGGGCTTATAGCATCTTGCTTTTCCAACTACGGTTATAGCCTAGCTTGTAATAATAATAATAATAATAATAATAACAATAATAATATATAGCCTCAATTATTTCTCAAGGGAAGAAATTTTCAACTATTGTTTCAAAGAGATGGCTAAAATGATAATTGTTTCGAACCTTTGAATGTCAATGAGATATTATGATTTGGCAAATAACATTAAATGAGAATAACATATTTTCTAGAGTTTGCAGATGTTGGATATATCTTAACGTGATTTTGACAAGTCATTCGAAAATCTGGGGCCTTTTCATTTAACGAAGGTGAATGAGAAATGATGAAAAAATGTTTTCCTTGTCAAAGAAGAAAAGGTAATTCTTAAAAAATAAGCATCTCTCTCTCTCTCTCTCTCTCTCTCTCTCTCTCTCTCTCTCTCTCTCTCTCTCTCTCACACACAAGTATATAGACATCTACGAATCTAAAGCCTACCTGACACTTGCGCGCATTTTTGCCACGCACTGGGGTTTTTCCCGCACTGTTCACGACCAGTTCACTCCAGTTCGTGCATCGTTCACGACAAGTTCACGCGACGTTCACGCCATGGCACGAATTGGTACGCCTAGTTCACGAGAAGTTCACGACACGTTCACGCGAGTTCGCGCATCGTTCACGCATCGTTCACGCCAGTTCACGCCAGTTCACGAATTGGCCACTCCATATAAAAACGGGGCTTCTCCAACCCGAGGACATTCTTGGATTGGCTTCGGAAGAGACAACAATGCTTTCTGTCAGAGACACCATTGCATTAAGAAGAAGAAACGTATCTTTTTCGTTTGTATTTTTTGTTGCCCTTTATTTTTGTTTCAATAAGAAAGCATTTGATTTACATATAAATAGCAGACATAAAATATGTACAAGTATTAAGAAAGCATTTTATTTTAACATTAAAAGCAGCAAACATGAAAAGTTTTTAGGCTGTTGATTTTAAGGTAATAGAGAAAAAAGTGTGTTAAAATAAGAAATCATTTTATTTTTACATTAAAACAGCAAACAGAAAAAATTTGTTTTGCTCTTCATTTTAAGGTAATAAAGAAGAATAAGTATGTTGATGAAATAAAACATCATTTTATTTTTACATTCAAACAGCAAACTTAAAAATTTCTTGGGTTTATTTTTCAGATCATTTTTATTTAAAACACAAGTTTTGGCTCTTGATTGGTAATAGAGGAAAATAAGTGTGGGCATGAAATGAGACATCATTTTATTTTTACATTCAAATAGCAAATATAAACAATTATTAGGTTTATATTTTTCTTTCCTTTTCATTAATTTTTTCGTTTCCTTTTTGTTTCTCTTCATTATAAAGTTATAGAAATAGTTTGAAATAAGATATCATTTTTTTTCACATTAAAACCGCAAATATAAAAATTTATTAGGTTTATTTTTCTTTCCTTTTCATTAATTTTTTCGTTTCCTTTTTGTTTCTCTTCATTATAAAGTTATAGAAATAGTTCGAAATAAGATATAATTTTTTTTTCACATTAAAACAGCAAATATAAAAATTTATTAGGTTTATTTTTCTTTCCTTTTCATTAATTTTTTCGTTTCCTTTTTGTTTCTCTTCATTATAAAGTTATAGAAATAGTTTGAAATAAGATATCATTTTTTTTCACATTAAAACAGCAAATATAAAAATTTATTAGGTTTATTTTTCTTTCCTTATCATTAATTTTTTCGTTTCCTTTTTGTTTCTCTTCATTATAAAGTTATAGAAATAGTTTGAAATAAGATATCATTTTTTTTCACATTAAACCAGCAAATACAAAAATTTATTAGGTTTATTTTTCTTTCCTTTTCATTAATTTTTTCGTTTCCATTTTGTTTTTCTTCATTATAAACTTATAGAATTAGTTTGAAATAAGATATAATTTTTTTTTCACATTAAAACAGCAAATATAAAAATTTATTAGGTTTATTTTTCTTTCCTTTTCATTAATTTTTTCGTTTCCTTTTTGTTTCTCTTCATTATAAAGTTATAGAAATAGTTTGAAATAAGATATCATTTTTTTTTTACATTAAAACAGCAAATAGAAAAATTTATTAGGTTTATTTTTCTTTCATTTTCATTAATTTTTCGTTTCCTTTTTGTTTCTCTTCATTATAAAGTTATAGAAATAGTTTGAAATAAGATATCATTTTTTTTCCACATTAAAACAGCAAATATTAAAATTTATTAGGTTTATTTTTCTTTCCTTTTAATTAATTTTTTCGTTTCCTTTTTGTTTCTCTTCATTATAAAGTTCACGCCACTTAACACATCGTTCACTCCAGTTCACGCCAGTTCCCGCACTGTTCACTCCAGTTCACTTCAGTTCGCGCATCGTTCACGACTATTTCACGACTATTTTGTGCGTACCAATGCGTGCTACAAACTTTAAACATTTCAAAGTTCTGGGCACGCATGGCACGCACTGGCACGCCAGTTCCAGCACTGTTCACGGCATTTTCACGACTCGTTCACGCGAGTTCGCGCATCAATGCGTCACAGTGCGTGCCACGAATGCGTGCAAGTGTCAGGTACCCTTAAGACTGATTTAGATACCCAAGCGTTGAAAATCAACTGACGTAGCCAACCAGATCCAATTGTAATTATATTCAACAGCAATACTTGTAACGTCTGGAATGGTGTCATTTCGTCTCCCTTGTCTCGTAGAATACGGAATTTCCTCTGCTCCCTCTCTCTCTCTCTCTCTCTCTCTCTCTCTCTCCTCTCTCTCTCTCTCTCTCTCTCTCTCTCTCTCTCTCTCGGCATTGCATAGACCTAGATCAGACCCTGGAAGCATCAAAGGCTTTTTGAGGTATACCTAAGTTAAGAGAAATGGGAAGGGAACGTAAATCTTCTACTATTTGTTTTGAAGGAAAAATAGATTTTACCTCTGCCAATGAAGTTTAGAGGTTATGTTTTCGTACTTGTTTGTCTGTTTTATTGTGAATAGCTTCCTGGTCACAATTCTATTCATAGGTTAGTGAAACTTTCAGGGACTAATTTTTATGTTGAGACGTGGACGTGATTCCATTTTTGAAATTCCTAGGTCAAAGATCAAGGTTAAGGTCAAGCAAAAGGTCAACCGAAAAAGGAAGGGAATGTAAACCTCCTATTTGTTTTGATCGAGAAAGAATTTTTATCTCCATCAACGAAGTTGGGAGGAGGTTATGTTTTCGCCCCTGTTTGTCCGAACGGCTTCCTTACCACAAATTTACTCATAGGATAGTGAGACTTTCGGGGATTCATTGTTATGTTGAGACGTGGAAGTGGTGCAATTTTGAAAGTCTTACGTCAAAGGTCAATCACAAGGTCGGATAAAATAAGCTGCAGACTCGGGTTGCTTTTTCTAGTTTTGTCTTATATCACTTTATTTTTCTTATCCGCCCCCCCCACCCCGATATTGAGAGTCAAGAGAGTTTTGGAAATATGGCTATGGAAGAGGAAGTATTCCTTGAATAATATTCAGCATAATCTTTCTTCATTCTTTATTTAGAAGATATCAATCGTGATATCATATCAAGGTAATATATGTTTATCAATTGTTATCGTAATTGCTCTTAAGTACTTGCTCACAGTTGTTCAAAATAATAAGGTTTACAAACCGAATTTCAAATGGAAAATAATTCCTAGCGGTATTTGAACATTTTATTTCATAAACATTTTGGATAACCAATATGTATTCAAGAACTATAAAACAGAAAATTTCCAACCCCTTCCAATATTGATAATATATTTTAAATTCACTAGAGAAGATGAAAAGAAAAAGTAATTATTGACTGACGTTTTTGGGCGCAAGATACATTAGAAAGCATTGATAAAAATTTCCCACTTATTGTAAATTTGAATTTATAATTTCTCTAATATGAAGATCGGGAAATTGCTTTAGAGGTCAAGATGACAACACTACTCATCTTAGAACTGCACAGATCATGAAATCAATGATGAAATGACCATCCTAGAGTCCTAGACTTTTATGTAAAGAAAATAGGAGTATATATTCTAACAGCTGATATTTACTACACTATTAAAAGTTTACCGTAAAAAACGGTAAATATCCTGGAATAAATAATGCCAGGTATTTAGCGTTTGAAATGGGATATATTGATGTAAAATGGTGATATTACGGTCGTCAATCTATAAACATAATAACAAAGTAGGTGAAATTACGGTCGCCTATATTTTACTGAAATACGGCTGAAAACAATATTCATACGGAGAGTTTCCGATTCAAATCACGGTCTTTTTTTAGCATAGTAGCATAACAAAAAGAAATAAAAAACAACAAAATGTTAGCAATAATCTCTCACATTAAAATATATGTGACTGACTTTAGCATTTACTCTGATCCTGCAATTCAAGAGGTGATTGGAGTCTCCCAATTAAAAGGTTATTTCAGATCTCTCCGTGTAAGAATCTAGAGATAGGAAATGTCAGACCCAAAAGTACTAACCAACATAGGTCACACTTTCAATTGACGAAATGGTGGCGTTGAATCTCTCCTTCCTCTTACAAAGAGGTTATCCCTCGGCTTTTTCGCCTTTGCACAGAACCATTCCTGACCCCTACGACATCAAAGGGTCGTTAATGGAGGCTTCAGATAAAGTGACACTGAAGGAGGATATTTGCTCTCCCCTTTATGCTATGGGGGATGAAGGACTCCTTAGGATTTTATTTCATTTTTCCTATTTAAGATTTTTTTTAAACAAGCATGTCCGTAGGTTTATCATTTTATTTTTCTATTTTTTTTTATAATGAAAGTAATGAAGTATAATTTTCAATTGAGAGATTATTATAAAAATATTAGGAAATAACACAATTTATAATAATTTTGCCTAATTATATTTGATCTCTTAGATTCCTTGAATCTTTTCAAATAAAAAGAATACAGAATCATAGAAAAAATTGAATAAATTAAAAAGAAACTTTGTCTCTTAAGATCTGACTATTTCATATATATTAAGCCTTTTCTGATACAAAAAGAAGAAAAAACTATAATAGTGAGACTTGTCTACTCATCAAATATATCCAGCTCGATGTCAAGGACTTCAAAAGCATAAGGCAGAACTTTTATTTGTCATCAAAATTGGCAAAAAATAAAAATAAAAGGTATCTATGTTCAGGTTACTATCATTACACCTAGTATATATAAAATATATGTAAATTCTAATTAATGATTCTATCACCTAAATGACAAGCAATATGTTTAGGATGAGCGATCGTGATAATTTTTCTTTTTTTTTTCCAAATATAATAATTTTGATAACCTTTGAGAGCAATTTATGATGAAAGTATTTGATCTGAAACATAAATTCTGGTAAAAAAAAAGGTTAAGGTTCGAAGAATACATCTAAGGCCTGATGAAAATAGAATACCTCGGAACAAGGAAGGATTTTTGGATTACAAAAATTCCTGTTGTTCTTTGTACATGGATATACATATATGGAAAATTAAACGAAGATCATTTCTTTAAAGGATGGATAAAAGTAATTGATAAATTAAAATATGCATACTAAAAATTTGGAAACAAATATATGCTAAACATATGAAAGATTTAACTTTAGAAGAAAATTCTTGTTATATCAAGTTAATGATTATGATAGTGATAGTCTCGAATGATTGTGATGATAGAAATATTGATTATCACTAGGAGGAGCTGGAGGTGTTGGTTTAGAAAAATATTAATCAGGATTATCGTTTTGATAAAGCTCCTGATATATATCACTCCAATAACAGTATTCATCTTGATATTTGGTATGAAAACTTATAAATCTAACATAGTTTAGATATCAGACAGTATTCCAAATATAAGTTATTAGAATAATCAGTGTGAATATCGATATTATTTTCAGGTAAATAAACACTGATATGCCTTTGAAACCCTTAAAATCCTCCACCAGTTCCCCTTAGCTAGAGCGTTTGAATATCCTCTCGGAACCATTTGGCTCAAACTCATAGCGAGATATTTCTTTCCTATCATTGGCTACATCATCCTCTCTATGATTAATAGTGGTCTTTTTTTTATGAATCATTGTCAAATGGTTCAATCTAACCCTAAAATTCCTTTAAAAGTCATAGATTTCCCTTCAATAGCTTTGTACCCGAACCGTCATAAATGGTGGGTAAATATTTAGATAGATATGCACACATACAGATTCAATCATTCTCACCCCCTCTCTCTCTCCCTAACGACAATTCTGCAGTTTCGGCAATTTATGGGAGATTATTGTTTCCGAGTGTACCTCTCGGGGTACCTCCTCTCACAAGGGTATGCCCACTCACCCTCCCCCTACCAGTTGGACGGGAGGAGACCGAGTACTCATACGTCTAGAAATGCCACTGTGCCTAAGAGGAAAGAAATATATATATATATATATATAATATAATATATATATATATATATATATATATATATTATATATATATATATATATATATATATATATGAGAGAGAGAGAGACGTAGGTTTTTTTATTATAGAAGGTAGATGAACGAAATAACATGATATAAGCTCAAGTGTAAATTCTTAACAATATAAATGAAAAGCTCTACTCCAACCATGTCAGTATGATAGTAACTATATGGAGATAGAGTTCTGAGTCACCCTTCTAATGAATAATGATAATTAACCAAAGGTAATTTTTTTTAGTAAATTGTGGTTTTATCAATTTAAATCTTTTAATTCAGTTAATTTACTCAGAAATAAATATTATGTATAAAGAGCGCTATAATTACAGCTAACAAAGTATATATTATTATAAGATTTATGCCTCATTTTTTTTTTAGCAAGAATTGTTAATTATATAGACAGAAGAGGTTAAGTATAATATCATATTAGGGATAGGAATAAAGATTGATAGTTGACACTTGATTTTGATGAAACCTGATACAGTGGTAAACGAACAAATAAATTAAAGCGAAATCACAGTTGAATTCCTTTCCTAAATAATTATATTTACAGATTTTTTTTAAATAGGTTCATTAACTACTTTATAATTTGCATGATTGAAAATAACATGTCATTTATATCATTTTTATGTAAGATTCCTTACTCATTAGAAATAAACATACTGTATGTATTTTACCAGTACTCCAGTTATATTTAGTGTTAAAACCTTTTTGTAAACTTCATATGTAATAATTTCTTTGCAAACAATTTATTTCTTTTCTAGTATGTAAATGTTAGTAATAAAATATCATTAAAACATTGAAAATATTTGACCTTTGGTATTTAAGCAAGCAGATCCAGATCGTTTCTCTCCTCTATTTTAGTTATGTTTTTTTTTTTTCCAGAATGAACTATTTACAAACCTGTGTATTATTCACTTTCATAAATACCACCTAAGGCAAAATCGGTGTTGTGCATTTTATATTTATGAAATATACATATATAGATGCATACATACACACATATATATATATATCCATATATATATATATATATATATATATGTATATATATATATATATATATAGAATATGTATGTATATATATAAATATGTATGTATGTAATATATATATATATATATATGTGTGTGTGTGTGTGTGTGTGTGTGTGTATGTATGTGTAACGTAAGAATGAGAAAGACAAATTGATTGAGGATATATATATAGATATATATATATATATATATATATATATTGTGCACTTGTTCAATTAAAGAATATGACTGAATGTGTTTCTCAAAAGTGAATTTGTATTAAAAAAGTACAAAAGAAATTTTTGAAGTTGTATATAGTTGAAAAAACATTGTATCATACCTTGAGTTTAGTTAGATTTCAACTTTATACCCCATAACTTACACCTTACGCTAATTTCAGCTAGATCTCTATTAAGAGATTCAGTAACTGCAGGTCTACATTCAGGAGTGGGATTTGATATGAAGAGAGTAGCATTATCTGCATATGCACCAAGCTTGTTTCCAAGCCAAACCAAGTATCATGTGTATATATTATGAAAAGTAATGGGCCAAGAACACTACCCTAAGGTTTCTGCAAGAAAAAAGGTAACGGTAAAAAAAAAATCTGTTATATTTTATGAATAAACAATTCATAATGATATAAATCTCATTTGGAAAACTAAATTATTCCCTGATACATATAATTCGAATTAACTTAAGATTTAGTTTACTAATAATTATGTAATACCAGTAGAAATTCTAATAGGATTAGTTCTCTCTCTCTCTCTCTCTCTCTCTCTCTCTCTCTCTCTCTCTAAAGGTAGAATTAAGGGAAGGATAAGAATAGCTCTACATAGCTGTTGATATTTCATGTTTCGTTTGTTCATTTCTGACTTTGCTATAACTCTATTTCCCGCATCCCCTTCTGGCTTCCAACTTAATCGTCGAATCCTTTTAGCTTTTATTCTGTCATCTACCATCCTCTGGTGCTTTATTGCCAACCGCGTTTCAAGGCTGGGAATATCCATAGTTTTCATATTGCAAATTTCTTGGAATGAAAACCTAAAGCTTGAATTACTTGCGTCCTAGATACCTCGTTTATACTGACCGGTCTTTCGATTTCATTCCGTTTAAAAGGTAAACCAATTGAGAAGGAATGTTGTGAAACAGCTGTGGTCATTTCAGCGATATCACGTAGTTTCTAATTGCCAAAAAAGTACATTAATATTTAATTTTCAGTCAAAGAAGCCGTGATAAAGTGAAACCGTAGCTTCTTAAGTTCTTGCTCACTATATCATTTGGCTGAATCTGTTTTGTATCCTAAAGTTTTGCACCAAACAACCGGCTTTTATGATTCGTAAGTTTTATCTTTTATCTATCTATCAGATAAACAAAAATTCATATTGCGATGAAACTGGTCCCTGGTAACATTAATACGTAAATTGTTCAGATAAAAAAAAATATTGCCTATTTGATAGTTATTATATATTTAGTTTTAGTTTAAGAGATAGTAGGTTATTAAACTGTAAGCTATAATAAATAAATGGAGAGTTCTTTATTATATAAAGACATAAAAAAAATTTCATTTGACCTCCAACATTATGAATGGGTTGATGACATCAAAAAGAGGATCATTTGTTCACAGGAAATTAGTTTTCCTGAAATAATACTGTTTCAATGGAATATGAAAGAGAGAGAGAGAGAGAGAGAGAGAGAGAGAGAGAGAGAGAGAGAGAGAGAGGGAGGGGGTAAATATGAATTTTTTTCTCCGTTAGGGACCCTCTGTGTTTCCTATAACCATTTATTTGACGAGAAATGTAATTAAGCTTTTAGGTCTCCCATTAATTTGCGGGTTCCCATTAGATTAAAGTCACTGCGCTGTGGTGTAATACTATAGACTGTAATTAACATAATAGCACTTAAGGAAAGCTATAATCGACGCTATTATAATCTCTTCTTTTCCTTGTTGGATCCTTGTAACTGGTAAGAGCATGTGTTATTTGCACAGAATGTCACTTTTATTTTAATATATATAATTACTCTAAGTAAACGAGACTGTACGTCTGTTATTCTTGGTCTGTAATAAGTGTTTTGCATATCTGTATAGTCGTAGATACGAACCTTTTCAATATGTTAACTATTGTAATGTAAGTCATTTGTCCAAATGTTGCTAACAACATTAACAAACAACTCTTATAACAATCACTGAACAGATGGAATGCTAAATCTAATGCTTACCGCACGTGTATCATACGCTCGCACACTGTAACGGTATTTCTGTGTTTTGTATAATGTCGTTATTGCTCTCCCCCCTCACACTGACAACCTGTTTATGCATGTTATGCTTGTCTCAATGTGTTTGAATTTATGAGCCGTTCTTGACTGGAACGGGTCGTATATGTATACTCTTGCTCCGTCCAAATAAAGATAGTTGCAGTCACTCCGCTTATCAGTTAATACCTAACTGGTGGTGCATCCGCACTGTTTTATTTCTCAGGTACCACAGAGATAGCAACTAACCATATTCTTTAGAGCTGAAATCTCTTAATGTATGACACGGTTTTCTGACCCATGAAGGCCACGTCCTTAAAACAATCCTAATGACCACGTTAGGAGAATCCATAGCATGCCATTATTGGAATAATAACGCTTCGTATATTTTATGGCTTCAAGGAACTTTGAAGGAAAACATTTGACAATAATTTCGCCATAACATAGAAAACCCCATTTGTCATTAGTTCGAATGTCTTGAATTAAAAGATTTTTTGTTACTAGATAATGAATATTAATTTTCGGACCATAAAGTTTTTTATCCTCGTCTTCAAACTACTGGACCTCTCTCTCTCTCTCTCTCTCTCTCTCTCTCTCTCTCTCTCTCTCTCTCTCTAAGGGTAGTAATATTTAAGAAGCTTATATGAATAATTTTATTCATTTTTTCCGAAAAAAAATTGTTAAATTCTTCATATCACACTAACTCAGAGACAAGCAAAGTATAGCATAATTTGAAAATATTGTTGTGGTCTCCCCTGAAGGTCAACAATGCACAAACAGAGGTTGCCCGCGAAGGCTTTTATTCATCTTCAAAAATATTACTCATATATTATCCTTCCTAGAATTCTTAAAAAGCTTTTGTTTTCGTTCTCAGCTCTACACATTTTTTCCCCCATAGATAGACAGACAAACACACACACACACACACACACACATATATATATATATATATATATATATATATGTTTGTGTGTGTGTGTGTTTATAAGTGCGTGTGTGTTTGTGTACGTGTGAGTGTGTGTTTGTGTGTACTCCGACAGGGGTGGGTGTTGGCAAAAGGCATAACCTTTTTAGATTCCAGCAGCCTACATTGCATGAATTCGCTAGTCCCACATATTTCTCCGTGGATATTTCCCGTTTTATTGACCCCGCCCAAGTCCTGACAAACTGCAACATAATTTCATTGATCAATTGAACACAGGTACAGTGAACGAGTTCCTACAAATAAAAAACAGGTTTACAATTGCGTAATGTCTTTTTCTGATCCAGATCCAATACAAGAAAATGGGTTCCAATTCCGCAGTAATGAGTCTCTTCTCTCGATCCATTTCGAAAAGTTTAACTTCATTGAAGTGAGAAATCTTTGAATTTCCTCAGATTTTTTATTAACAGCAGCTTTTCAATATTTAATGGTGAAATAGTATATATTTGGGAATTCTATTTTGTTACGCCATGAATTAGGTTGATACTCCTACATTAATTAGCAAATATATATATATATATATATATATATATATATATATATATTCTTCTCTTTAAGGTTTATGCCCAGAAGGTACTTCCAAATAAGTTTTAGCAGGGTAATTTTAGGTCGAGGTAGGTAGTCCTACAAATACTGAAGGAAATTTAGACTGTCACCTAAACACGTCACATTTTGTTGAGTTTTATATATATATATATATATATATATATTCATAAATGTATATAAATATTAATTTGTATATATATGTATATATATATATATATATATATGTATATATACATATATATATATATATATATATATATATATATATATATATATATATATATATATAAATATATATTTATATATATATAAATATATATATATATATATATATATATATATATATATATTAATTAACAACTTCCCAACGTTCCTTATTTATTCGAGACCTAGTTTTATAATAGTTTGCAAGGAGAACAAGGGGAGGTATTCGATAACAAAGACTTGAATCAGGAAATTAATTAAACAAGAAAAGAACAACACCATAAACTCAAAACTGAATTTGAGCTTTTATTGTACCACCGAACACTGATCCAAATTTAAGGAATGCGTTTTTATTTCAAGACAAAAAAACCACACATTGTCTCAACCCTCCTAAGCAATTTATAATTAAAGCCCTTTCAGTTTAAATATATCAAGAAAATAAAAGTTATGGATATTGACCCCCAACAGCAAATTTCATCTATCTGCGTTCCTTTTGGGCCGCTTTTTTTAAATAAAAATGGTTAGGCTTATATTTCAAGTAGGCTACAACGGTGCTTGTACGAACATAGAATAATTCAATCCCAATAACTGTAAAATTAAATGGTAAATGTCATGAAAGGCAAATTCGTACGTTTGTGATAATAAGTCAGTAACTGGCTGGGGTAAAACTACAGATCAAATAGCATTAACCATTGATTACCGATTATGATATGCAATGAAAAACATAAATTACTAAATAATCACTCATACAGTTGTAAACTCATGCTTTTTTACATTGTAAATTATTACCCTATTAACATATATCAACTAGAGTGGGCACTCAGTACAGCGCAGACCTCCTCGGCGAGAGCTTATTTCTCCACCTTTTTCTTGATCGTTACCTTTACCTTTAACCTTGACCTTCCAAAAATTTATTTTGTTCTAGTTTTTTTTTCACATAACAGTTAATCTCCGCAAGTTTTATTACTCTACAATTAAAGTTGTGGGCAAGAAAGCTTTCTCACAATAAACCACACACACAAACGGGGTAAAACATAACCTCCTTCCAACTTCATTGGCTGGGGTAAAAACAACTAAGAAATTACGATGAGCCATTTTTAATCTTCGACGATTTGTAGGACCCTTAAAATATTCATTTATTCTCTATTGAATATGATTGGTGAATGCATAGTATTTATATATACTATATATCATATATATATATATATATATATATATATAATATATTTATATATAATATATATATATATGAGAGAGTGTGTGTGTGTGTGTGTGTGTGTGTTTGTGATATCAAACGCTCGTTTTTTCCTGGTAAATATGTTACATGCAAAATTCCAAATTACTGTTTTTATTCAAGATAATCTAAATTTAGAATCCGTCCAAGCACGTTGATTGTTACGAATCCTTTTGACAAATCCTTTCATAAGGAGCAGAACGGCTCCGTTTCCTTCTGCGCCACCGGTGTCTCATCTGTAATTAAACAGTCTGGGAGATTAGCATAAATCATCAGGTTATGTAGAAATGCAATGCAAAACCCATTACATTCCCATTAGTCCTTCAGGATATGTCACAGTATAGTTCGTCTCGTGACAGCTCAAACCACGTGTCAAAAAACCATATATAGTCGGATTCCCCAAAAAAATTTTTTGCGGGTCTCTTTTGGCTAATGGCTTTGGGTTGTGGTGGCTGATGTAGTAACATCCCTGGTGATCGCCATACATGGGTCCGAGTCCCACTCACAAATCGTTAGTTCCTTTGGTCGTGGCAACCTCACTATCCTTTGTGAGCTAAGGATGGTGGATTTGAACGAGCTTATAGGTCTGTCTGCTTAGTCATCAGCAGCCATTGTCTGACCCCTCTTAGGTCCTAGCTTGCGGGGTACACTTAGGCACACTGTTCTATCTTATTTCTCTTGTATTTTTTTGGAAGTTTTAATTGGTACTGTTCTTAAAATGTTTTATTTTTATTCGTTCACTGCTTCTCTTGTATTTTATTTATTTCTTGTTTCCTTTCCTTACTGGGTTATTTTTCCATGCTGGAACCCTTTGGCATATAGCTATCTTGCTTTTCCAACCAGGGATTGTAGCTTAGCAAGTAATAATAATAATTAATAATAATAATTATAATAATAATAATAATAATAATAATAATAATAATAATACTTATAATAATTAATAATAATAATAATAATAATAATAATAATAATAATAATAATAATAATAATAATAATGGTAATGATAATGATAATGATGATGATAATAATAATGATGATAATGGTGGCTTCAGTCAATTACCACATACCTGTGATATTTTTATTTCAAGATCTCTTTGTTTTTCTCAAGACTCATATAGTTCAAAACTGCTCTAAACCAGATGCCAAAAACGTATTCTAAAGTTATTTTTAATATCGTGATCTGTTTTTTGTGTGATCTCAATCAAGATGCTAAGAGGTCAGTTGTAATCTGATTAAACCAAGACTGTTGGATTTGCTTGACAAACCTTTTCTTTCGTTTTGTACTTAAGATAGATCTAAAATGCTCATCACGAATGAATCTTAACTAATGATGCAAATAAACAACTAGGATATGATGGATTGATTGATGCCATCACCGCTTAGAGATACAAGATTTATTTTTTCTTCCTCTAAGTCGAGTATCCCATTACTTTATAATCGCTTATTACTAAGAACGGCGGTGATGCAAAAGCTATAGTTGGCTGGTATTAGGAATGTTCAAGCAATAATAGCTCCCTTTTTTCCTTTGCTTTTTGCAAAATCTTAATGACAAAATATGTCATAAACACTAATGCAAAGAGACTCATATGCAGTCTATGGATAGTAAATGTTGATAGTTAGAACTATAAACAAATGCATAGCTCTATTGCGTATTTTAAATGGAACAAGTCGCGGGAGAAAGGACTATCTGGAAGCCAAGGGGACGTGAACGCCAACCTGAAACAGTTTGGGAACCACAGCTTGACGGGATGGTCATTCTGTTTCTGAAATTCACATTTGGTGCGAGATACGAGCAATATCCATACGAGAACAAACTGAAAAATGTATTTGTCCACCTATTGAAAAAAGACATTAATATTTTAATTTTTTGTCATCGAAAAGAAATGAGGATTGAAGGTAAATTCCAATAGATTTATTCCTCAGCCAATTAGACCAAGCGAGTGTTAAATAGTTATCTATATCCTCTTATCAATCTTGAAGCCTGTAAGTGAATTCGGCTATTTTTTCTGTTAGAACCCTTGGGCTTATAGCATCCTGCTTTTCCAACTATGGTTATTGTCTAGCTAGTAATAATACTAATGATAATAATAATAATGATAATAGTAATAATGATAATAATAATAATAATAATAATAATAATAATGTATTGTTGACTATTACTATTTTTACTATTATATGCATTATTAATAATACCATTACTATGACTATAAGAAAGAAATAATGTTTTAAGATTGATCTGGTTTTATGAATGGGTTACCATTAATTTGTTTTTCTTTACTGTAAGCTTCTTTAAATGATAATATTAGAATTTCATTCTAAATAAAACTTATAGATTTTGTTTAACACATTAATGTCGTTCCTTTTTGTATTCACTATGTTACTTTTTTTTTTTACATTTGTATATGATTTCGCGAGGCAAATTAATCCTTATCATTTAAGGTTAATCCTAAAAGTTATATTTCATATTTGTTTGTGTTTTATGTATATGTACATTTAAATATACATACAGTACATATATATATATATATATATATATATATATATATATATATTATAGTGTGTGTGTGTGTGTGTGTTTCATATATATATATATATATATATATATATATATATATATATATATATATATATGTCTCTCTCTCTCTCTCTCTCTCTCTCTCTCTCTCTCTCTCTCTCTCTCTCTCTCTCTCTCTGTATATATATATATATATATATATATATATATATATATATACTATATATATATATATATATATATGTATATATGTATATATATATACACTATACATATATAATATATGTGTGTTCGTGTGTGTGTGTATTGTTTATTTCTTATCGACTTCGCTGCGTAATCCCCATTTATATATGTTTTTTCCTTTCTAAAAAGTCCTCCCAGCAAATCGAAAGCGTTCCCACCGGGACAACTGGGAACAGGGGGTCGCGTGTGAGAACTCTAAAACGCAAATACCACAGAATTTCCCAAGCACTTTTGCAGCTCCTGTACAGAGTTTTGGATTTCAAGTTTATATTTTTATTATCTGTAAAAATATACCTTTTAATCTTATTTTATACCTTTTAATCTTATTTTATACCTCAGGCAAAGCCTTGACTACTTACAGTTCTTTAAACAAAATTGAACAAAAATTCCTTGTTGATACTTTGTTCTTTAGATCATATACAGTAAGTATGAAGTTATGTTATAGATATTAACACCATTTGCCATAGTGATAATTGTGTTAGCAATAGTAGTTGTAGCTTGAAGTGTGGTAGCTTCGAAATATGCTATATTTTTTTGGAAATATGTCCAATTTTATTTATAATTAGACCAGTGTTTGGGAAAGGGTAAATTTTACATGAACCGAAATAAGAAGTTTTAGCATATTATAAAACGATAAACTTGTACCTAAAATTACCACTATCATAATTTGTAATGCGACCAAACCCACAAACACAGATTCAGTAAGAAAAATTTTAACATAGTGTTTCGATAAAAAGTTTTAATCATCCAAACTGAAATATTACATTAAAAAATTATTCTTAGTACAATCAAATTTCCTTTTAAGAGAAGCTACTTCATCGCTGGGGGATTCCCTTAGTTTACAATCTTAAAAACAGAAATTGGAGAAGTCACCGGGAAAGGAATCTACAGTAGAGTACATTGCTCAACTTTCGCCCTCTACCCAAATCTTGTTCCAAACTCAGTGAGAAGGTATACGCAGGGGATGGAAAAATTAGCCTTGGGTTATATGAGAGAGTGACAGTGAATAAAGAATGTCCATTTCTTGTTATTATCTAAAGATGTGAACACATCAGGGGAAGTAATCTGTGTACACACACACACACACACACACACACACATATATATATATATATATATATATATATATATATATATATATATATATATATATATATTTATATATATAATTAAATATATATTCACCATCATCATCACTAGCTGTTACTAGTCCACTGCAGAACAAAGGCATCAGGCATACTAAAGGTATAACCTTTATCAATTACAATTAAATTTTATGAAGAACAGTGATCTTTGATGAAAATTCTATAGGAAAATAAATCAACAGATATTCAACAGGACTTTTATAATAGAAACAAATATGAATTAAATTTTAAGAACAACTATAAAAGAGAGAAGACAACTCTCGTCTGAGGAAACTTAGCGAGGGTTGTCTGGCCATTTCATGGATGTTTCGCGAGGTAAACTTCTGGAGAACCAATTTGTCAAGATTTAAGTTCCAAAGTTACAAACATTTTTAGACATCCTGAGGAGGACGTCGCTTTTTTAATTTAGCAACGTTAGCTTATAGATTATATATACATATATATATATATATATATATATATATATATATATATATATATATATATATATATATATATATATATATATTCATCATCATCATCATCAGCCGTTACTAGTCCACTGTAGAACAAAGGCCTGCCTCAGACATGTCCTTCCACTCGTGTCTGTTTATGGTCTTTCTATACCAGTCCACATCTTCAAAGTTTCTTAGTTCGTCAATCCATCGTCTTTTCTTCCCTTCCCCTTCTTCTTTTGTATTCTGTAGGGACCTATTGTGTTATTCCTAACGTCCATCTCTTATCTGTCATGCTCTTTATGTCTTTCCCATATGCATTTCTTTTTACTGCATATTAGAATTTCCTTTACTTTAGTTTTCTCTCGTATCCATATTGCTCTTTTTCTCTCTAAGTGCTATTTCCGTCATTATTCTATCTATAGCTTTTTGAGTTGTAACTAACTTAGGTTCTAAGGCTTCAGTAAGGATCCATGTTTCAGATGCTCAAGTTGATACTAGTAGTACCATCTGATTAAATGCATTTATTTTTAGAGAAAGTGGCTCTTTACATTCCATGATCTCATTTTCTTTACCAAAAGCTGTCCATCATAAGCCGTATCATTCTTTTAATTTCGGTTTCGTGTCCTGGGAACCACTTACTGTCTGCCCTAAGTATGTATATTCATTAACAGTCTCTAGATTTTCGTTCTTAATCCTTATTTGTTGTTTTTCTGCATTTTCATTAAACATAATCTTAGTTTTACTCATACTCATTTTCAGTCCTACATTGCTCTCTCTCTCTCTCTCTCTCTCTCTCTCTCTCTCTCTCTCTCTCTCTCTCTCTCTCTGTGTAAATGTTTGCGTGCGTGTGTGTGTGTGTGGGGGGGGGGGGGGTGTGGGGGGGGGGGTTGGCATGAGTGTTTGTCATTCTAAATATTTATTTAGAAATTTCAATTTCTTTCCTTTATTTTACGGAGAATGATATACAATGGATATCACACAAAGAAGACATGATTCAGGAGACTCATTTGAAACAAAAATTCAAAAATTTTATGTCGCAAATCAGAGGGAAAATCAAGAATTAGGTAGAATATTTTGAAATGGAAATTTTGTACCGAAGTTTCAACTGCAATAGACGATTTTCGACCAATTAAATATGGTAAAAGGATTCAGGACAGATGCCAGTTGGTATGAACTGAACTTCATGGGATACATGAGAAGGTCTCCTTTTTTGCCAAGACAAACTAGACAAACATTTGACCGTATATGGTAAACAAGAGAATAATTGATCAAACATCGACTTGCCATCCGTCAAGGACAGAACTAGCCCAAAGTATATATATTTTAGTTCTAACATGGTTCAATTAACTAACGTGATAACTTTGCTACAAATATGTTAACCTGTTTTCCTAAAATTGAAATTCAACGACGGTAAAAATATGGAAGACAATATATCAACAGAAAATAAATGGTTCGTTAGAGACTGACATCAATTTAACAGTTCATTGTTAACGACATGGAATTATTATTTTTGTGCAGCTCTGCTCTCTGGAGCTGAAGGAAAAAAAAATAATAGTGTAATTGCGTTTTAAACCGGATGTCCCAATAAAGGACAAATAGATAACGCTTCAGAAAAACATTGAAAATTATATCTGATCATTACCAGTTGTGGGGTTCTATTCTTTCTATATCAATTCTATTGGTAATAGTGTACGCAACCCGTAAAAAATAACCGCTAAATATATAAATGGGTATGCACACACGCGTATAGTTTATGGATTTTAGATCGAAGTGCAGTGGTATCCTAGAAGTATTTTAAATGTAAT
>NC_090739.1:122572418-122577418 GCF_036898095.1 Palaemon carinicauda
AATTCATTTTATGGTAACAGCTTCTGGCCGGGTGGTGATTCGAACCACCACCTGTACGGCTTGAAACTATGCTGGCAGGGACCCTACCGACTCAGCACCTGTACGGCTTGAAACTATGCTGGCAGGGACCCTACCGACTCAGCTATCAAGAGAGACATGTCGGTAGGGTCCCTGCCAGCATAGTTTCAAGCCGTACAGGTGGTGGTTCGAATCACCACCCGGCCAGAAGCTGTTACCATAAAATGAATTCCAAGTGGATATGTATTCCCAAGATAGAATTCGGTATTAAATGCATTTCGTGGGTGATATTTACATTAATTAAAATCACGTGTGCTTGTGATATATGTTCATGTATGCATGTATGTTTGTATATAGCTCATCTAGTCGGATTTGCAGTAATTCTTACTGCATAATCCTTTCACTTTAGACTCTAAAGGTAATATTCGTATTTTTGAAAAATAAAGTACGGAATAATTAATGCGTTTTATTATGTTGTTTTACGAATAGATTAAATTAGCAGGATTATTAATTAAATAGAAAGCAAATTATAGAAAAGAAAGGTGGTACTAATTATGTGAAAAAGAAGAAAAAAAAAATATGCTATTTCAAAATGAGAATAGGTGGAATAGAAAGATTTCACATAAAGATATTTTCTGTTACCTTATTTCCTTTTATTATTTTTATTTACGTATGTGGTTTGCATTGGTCTGAACTTCGATAATGCGAGACTAGGTTTACAATTCAAGGGCTACCTTGCCAAGAGGGAAGCCGATTTGGAAGCAGACATAAGGTTGTGACTTGTGACGGGCCGAGAGAAGGTTGTGACTCAAAGGCAAGTTGAAAACAACTGAGTGACTTTATTATAGAACACTCTCCTTTATATACAAAAGTTCAAGACAACAAGAATGTTACAGAGGAGAAACAAGACATGTTTTTTCAGGTTCGTTATAGTGCGAGGGGAGAGCGAAGATACAAGCACAAAATGATCTATGTACGAACGTGCGACACACGGTTGGTACATGGCTCCCCCCCCCCTGAAAATGACATACTGTACATGTTAAATAGGGTGCCCTGATCTAGAGAGGCGAACTGTAGGCGGGTCATCTGGCAGGAGATAAGCACGTTTTAGACGATCGATGGAGACCCAGTCTTCTTTGCCACGAATGTTTAGCAGGAATGCTTTCGGACTGCGTTGGATCACAAGGAAAGGGCCCGTGTAAGGGGGCGTTAGTGGTGGCTTGCTAGTGTCGTTGCGCAGGAAGACGTGCATTGCAGAGTGCAAGTCTGTCGGTATGTGATGCTTCGCAGGGGGCTTGTAAGTCTGGCGGCATGGAGTAAATTTTCACACGTCATGACATATGCGCTGGAGATAGCCGGAGGAGGTTGTTGAAGGAAAAAATTCGGCAGGGACGACCAACGGATCGCCATACACCATTTAAGCTGCATAGACGTCGGGGACGTCTTTGGGAGTGGTCCTTAGTCCCAGGAAGACCCAGGGAAGCTGAGTAAACCAGTTGGAATCCTTGCAGTGGGACATCAAAGCTGCTTTGAGGGTGCGATGAAAACGTTCAACCATTCCATTGGCAGCGGGGTTGTAGGCCATTGTGTGATGTAAGGTGATACCCAGGAGATTCGCTAATGATGTCCACAATTGAGAGGTGAAAGTGGTACCCCTGTCAGAAGTAATATGCTCAGGGATACCAAATCTTGCAATCCATCCTGAGAGTAAGGCAGATGTACAAGAGGCGGACGTTGCAGTTTCCATGGGAATGGCTTCAGGCCAACGAGTGGAGTGGTCGATGACGGTAAACAGGTAACGATGTCCTTGTGATGTGGGTAGGGGACGTCGACGTGAATGTGTGCGAAATGACGCTGAGGTTGAGGAAAGGTGCCCACTCCTGAATCCGTGTGTCGATGTACTTTGGAAGTTTGGCAAGAGGTACAGGCGCGGATCCAATCCTTAACATCCTTAGAAATGCCGTGCCAAATGAACTTCGTCTTCAGCAGCTGTGCAGTAGAACGGCACGAGGGATGTGAAAGGCCGTGAATGAAATCAAACACCTGCCGGCGCATGGGAGCAGGGATCTAAAGTCGCGGTCTACCAGTACTGACGTCACAGAGGAGGGAAGTGTTGGAGTCTTCGAGGGGGAAGTCTTCCCAACGGAGGGACGTGCAGGATGTCCTACATGCTTGATACTCTGGATCCTGTCGTTGGGCTTCAGCCAGGGCGTTGTAATCCAATCCCAGTTGAATGGCAGCCAACGTGTTTCTTGACAGGGCATCGGCAACGGGATTCATTTTCCCAGGGACGTATTGAAGGATGCAATTGTATTCAGCCACGGCGGAGATATGTCGGGATTGACAGGCGGACCAGGCGTCAGACTGTCGAGTGAAGACGTGCACCAGAAGCATGTGCTCTGTGTGGATGACGAAGGGCGTACCTTCTAGGAAATGGCGAAAGTGACGGACAGCCAAGTGCACCGCCAGCAATTTGCAATCGAAGGTAGAATAACCCGATTCTGCCTTGGACACTTTTCTGCTGAAGAAGGCCAATGGGCGGGGCGAGCCGTTGACCACCTGCTCGAGTACTGCACCAATAGCGATGTCGCTGCATCGGTGGAGAGAAGGAGAGGGGCATCTGGGATAGGAAAAGTGAAAGCCGCAGCATTTGATAGGGCCTTCTTTGCATTGCAGAAGGCTGCTTCTTGAAGGGGACCCCACTTCAGGTCCTTTGGCTTGCCCTTGAGGGAGGCGTAAAGGGGAGCAAGAGTGGCGGCAATGGCTGGCAGAAAACGGTGATAATAGTTGATCATGCCCAAAAATTCCTGCAGAGCTTTGACGGTCGAGGGCACGGGGAAGTCCTGAACGACTGCTACCTTTTCAGGGAGGGGATGGACTCCTTTGGGAGTGATGCGGTGCCCTAAGAACGACACTTCGTTGGCGCCAAAGGTACACTTGTCGTACCGGACTACAAGGCCGTTTTGTTGCAGATTGTGACTCAAAGGCAAGTTGAAAACAACTGAGTGACTTTATTATAGAACACTCTCCTTTATATACAAAAGTTCAAGGCAACAAGAATTTTCACGTTCAAAAAAATAGACAATGTTACAGAGGAAAAACAAGATGTTTTTTCAGGTTCTTTTTAGTGTGAGGGGAGAGCGAAGATACAAGCACAAAATGAACTATGTACGAACGTGCGACACACGGTTGGTACAGACTTATTCTTCGGGTGAGTTAAGGATATTGAAATCCAAGAGGGCCATTGAAACAGGGCCTAGTCCCCCGGTAATTAAGTAGGTATTGATACGGCTCGTAGGTTGAGTTAGGCAGGGAACCTTAGGTAAAGTGGTGCTCTTGTTTGTCCCTTTTCAGATATGGTTTTTCAGTCATAGATTTTGAAGTTTTAAACCTGGTCTGTCCCAACAAACTACACAGGCTCCGAAATGCTATATTCCCGTGGATATGCTGATTAGTTTTCTCACATTTGTGAAAATAAAAGTTTTTGATCTTTAAATCTTTTGTAGTGTCTCATCCCTCGATACATTTCAAGATGAATAGCAGTTTTTTATAGCACTGCACCATCACCTAAAATGGACATATGTTTTCTTAATATTAATTCTATGTTCTTTTTAAGGAGCTCTAAAAAGTGTGTATGTATCTAAAATGTCAAGTGAAATTATTTGAAACTTTATTTGTTCATGAAACGCATTTTCTAGATAAGTATTTATCCATCAATTGCATACAATTTCTTTCATCTACGAATTTGTTCATATTAAACACACTTCACAAAAAAAAAGTAAACCGAATAAGATAAAATATGGTATGATTTCCAGAAAACCTCAAATAATAATTATCAGTTCCTGGAAGCAGAGAGAGAGGGAGAAAAAAAGAGAGGGAGAAAAAAAGAGAGGGAACCATAAACAGTAAAACTAGTAAACGAAAATCAAATAGAGAAACAGCCCCTTACAATGATGAAGAGAAAACTATTAAAGAACTGTGTTTACAAACGTATTGCAAGGAACAATTATTCGCACGATAAATGTTATATTTCTGGAACTATTAAATAAATCCACCCCTGGAAGTGGAAAAAGGGAACACATAATATCACGATTTTCTTTCACAAACATTTGGCAATTAATCGTCTGGTGACTTCACAAAGACGATTTTTTTTCTTTTTATTCTTATATATTGTTTAGCGCTGCGGTAATTCCTTTTGAATACAATGAAAAACAAATCATTATCTTCATGATTAACATTACTATTTTTTTTTTATTATTATTATTATTATTATTATTATTATTATTATTATTATTATTATTTTTATTATTATTTTTATCATCATCATTTAGTACTATTTTTATGATAACGTGAACCCACTTCAAATGAAGACCAGCCGGTTGGTTCCTTCTCCTTCATCCTCAATCTATTCCATGCTTTCCCCCCTTAAAATTTATCCGTTTGCGACTGTTCCTCCTTTTCTTGTCCTTCTTTCGTCTTACAGATTTTATCACTCGCCTTCAGATTTTCTCATTTCTTTCGCGAAAAGCAATTGTTGTTTTCGATGCCGTCGGTGGTCTTTTCGGAATGTCTTGAACTCTTCAGTGGGAAAAGAAATTCTCTTTAAAGAATCGTCCTCCTTTCTCAAAAGTGTCTCTCTAATGGCTCCCAGTTTTTTTATGATGGATAAATGAAAACATTCATGGCACTAAAAATTTTCTTCTTTATACGAGATAAGAAAATATCGCTCTTTTGACTAAAAAAAAATGACTATAAGATATCTATTCATAATAAATATTTTGATTCATACATTTCCTAGTTTTCAAGCGAATCATAATTCCATTTGGATATAAATATCGTGTTTTAAGTAGTACTAAGAAAATCTTAATAATTGTAAAAAAAAATTTTCATTTGTTTTTAAAGTCAAAAGAATAATATACATAACAATTAGAAAATGGTATGCAAATTTTCAAATATATTCCTGGCAGTTCTATACTCCATAA
>NC_090739.1:122582418-122589918 GCF_036898095.1 Palaemon carinicauda
ATATATATATATATGTATATGTATATGTATATATATATATATATATATATATATATATATATATATATATATATATACAGTATATAAATTCTTATCGATCTCTACCCATGCATAAAAGACAAAACAGTATCATTATCCATCAGGCAATATATTTTTATAATAGATAAGCCACACACAAGGACAGGATAATCCTGTTTACCCCAGCAGGGATACGTCATTATTTCTAATCCTAAGGGAAGCGTTTCTATTCAATTTTCATCTTTTTTTCAGTTGATTTTCTTGTAAAATCTTAAATAATATGAAAATGAAATGAGCTAGTCTAAGACCAATAGGAAATAAATGGGAAGTGTCTCTTAGTTTTAATTACATAACTTTGATAGATGACCAAATCTACACAAAATTTGGTACACATCGTCTGAGCCTCATGTGACGAGTTATTGTAGATTAAGATCGATTACTATGGGGAATATCAGAAGAAATTAGTATGCAATAGTGTCCCTTGAGGAGAAGATTGAGAAGAAAGAGGAGAAGTAGGAGAAAGATGAGAGAAGGATTAAAAAGATGATGTGATGAAGGGGGTATGGTAGAAAGGAATAACTCATATATTTTACTTTATGTTATCCCTTACTACAAAAAAGGTGTGGTTTAGTCTATCTCTCTCTCTCTCTCTCTCTCTCTCTCTCTCTCTCTCTCTCTCTCTCTCTCTCTCTCTCTCTCTCTCTCTCTCTCTCTTATCATTTGTTTGCTGTGAAAGTAGTTAAAAGTTTTGAAGATCTGCAAAACTCTTTCTCTTCGAGCGAGTTCCACAAATCGTTTTTAAAGCTTCGAAGGGATTCATTTTTACAGCCAGCTTCTGGTAAGAAGGATTAGTCTACTGGGTCATAATTTTTTTATATATATCCTTTAAGCTTTTTTCATAGATAATTTCTATATCTTACTATTTTTTTCTAAGAGGTTTTTATGTTTTTCAATGAATATTTTCGGTATCATACACTCTTTCTGGAGTAATATTCTTTTAAATAGTTTCTATAATAATTTTACTCTTATCTATTTTTCCCGTACTCTATTTCAAATGGATAAATCATATCTATAATTAGTGTTATATAATGAATTTGCTAGCGAATTCTCTTTTTTCCTTTGACCATATTTGTCCCACTGTATAGAAGGGACGGTCGCTCGAGTCAGCTTACTCCATGTATTCCTCCTCCCATCACTGGCATGTCCAACTCAGGACATGACTGTTTGATTGATTGAATCCACCTCCTTCCTTCCTATTACATGGTCATAGTATTTTTTCTGGACGGTGGTTCTTGCCCCCTCATAAATCATCCTCATTATTCTAAACATCTTCTCCGGTACTTCTCTCTTTCTTAAACACCAATAGACTAACCTTCTTGGCATCCTTTCATAAGTCTGTTTAAGATCCACAAAATACACGTAAACTTTTTGTTTCCCTCCAGATACTTTTTTTCGGACTTGTCTTACCATAAATAGAGCATCCACTTCGCTCTTTCCTTTCAGAAACGAAAACTGCTGCTCATGAATATATATCAAGTCTCAACCTTTCTTCTGCTATTCTTTCTGTACGTGTTCCAAGAGCTTATTTTTCTGTAGTTCCCACAGATTAGCAAGTCTCCTTTTTGTTTATACAATTTAATATTCCAACTATCTTACCTATTCCTTACTATTTCCTCTGCACCCAGGATCTTCTCCAATTGTGTATGCCTAGATTTCACAATGCCCTAACTACTTCTATATTTACCTCTAATTTTCCTGCTGCTTTATTTACATTTCTGGCAAATTATTCAAAGAGATTGAACAAAACGTAATGTAGATATAGAGACCCAGAGAGGGTCCATCATAGATGGTGTTTTGGTCTTTAAGCAAGAGGAAAATGTGATTTGAAGAATGACTGGATATATCAAGACGTATAGCCTTATCATATATTATCTAAAAGAAATTTCTGTAAGTTTTAATATATAAATATGATAGAAAAGCAAATTTACGACTTTTTAAATGCAATAGCTCCTTTTCAAGAGCTTATATAGTAGATTATTTGTGTAAATATGGTCACTTTTGTTTAATGGCTCTGCAGTCACTCCTGCTCAGATGCTTATGTTGCTGATTTATATCTTAAATATAGTCACTTATGTTTAATGGCTCTGCAAATGAAAACAAATATCATCCTTTGGTGTCGGTATAGGCAACCAGAAGTAAGATCAACTTTACATAAGGTCTCTTCCATCGCGTGTCATAAACTTCCAGTGCTTTCCGAGAAATCCAAGCTCTCGTCCACCCTTAAGATATTGAATCTCCCGACCCCAAGAACTTCAAGCCCGACTCTGAGTCCCTTTGTCGCTTCATCTTCACACTTATCTCGAGTGATATTTCTTATCAAGTTGTTAAATAGAGTTTCTGAGAGTAGTCACTTCCTTAAACCTAAAAGGAATGTCAACTGAAGTGTTTCAGTGTTACGTAAAATAGATTTTATTTGGTTTGTTGACTTTGCGCTGTAAAATCTCTGATTTACGAAACTTGTTGGTTTTATAGATGTCTTTGGTGAACACCATTTATTTAGAATTTCAATAATATTTTTTCATTTATGCACTCATTCTATTTTATGAACAACTTGAGGTAGCATACTCATATTAATTATAAGGGGCGTTAATTTCTCCCCAAAGGATGCTTTGGTTTCTTCAGTCTTGGAGGTTTTTACGAAGTAACAGAAGGGACTTATCACTCGTGATCAAAGAGGGGGGGGGGGGGTCTTTCACTGAAGAAAAGGTTTGACTTTTAAACTCTGCATATGGGTGGAAATTTTTTTTGTCGGTTATCTTAATTTTCATGTTTCATCCTTTATTAAGTTATTTTGCCTTTTACAAGTTTTCCATACAACGACCCTCTTGTTGAAACTTTAAGAACTATTTATGATTCAACATTTGAAAGTAAACTTATTTCATGCACGAGCATGAGTGTCCAAAACATTCTAATTACAAACTTGATGTTGTCAAATATATGAGCAGTATAGTCAAAATGAACTCTCATGCCCTTCAATGGACAAGTGGTTTTAGTTTATTTTCATTTTGTATTGACTGGTATGCATAACCGCTTTCATAAAAGGAATATTCCCTTGTGTCTTTGTTCTCTAGAAAGAGTTAATTCGAAATCCTAAATCTTTGTGACTGAAAGTCACGTGTGTTAGTGATAATATCATACATAGCCCTTTGTTGAAAAATTGTGTGTATCGGTTATTAAGCGTGGTAGACAAGAGAAAGTGCAACGGGGTGGAAATCAGCTCAAAGACAAGACTATCCATACTAGGTTGGTTTGATGTGAGCGATCAGACGAAAATCTCCCTCTATCACCAATCCGCACTGACTGGCGTGGTGATGAAAACTGGCCAAACCCCAGACATGCCTGAGGCCTTTGTCCTGGAGTGAATTGAACTGCATATATATATATATATATATATATATATATATATATATATATATATATATATGTGTGTGTGTGTGTATATATGTATATATGTATATATATATACATGCATATATATACATATACAGTATACACACACACACACATATATATATATATATATATATATATATATATATATATATATATATATGCGTGTGTGTGTATATATATGTATATATATACACACACACACACACACACACACACACATATATATATATATATATATATATATATATATATATATATATATACACACAGTATATGCACACACACACACACACACACACACACATATATATATATATATATATATATATATATATATATATACACAGTATATGCACACACTCACACCCATATATATATATATATATATATATATATATATATATATATATATATGAGAGAGGTGTGTGCATATATATATATATATATATATATATATATATATATATATATATATATATATATATATATATATATATATATATATATATATATATATAACATTTTCCGTTCAATAGTTACTACAAGAAGAATGTAGTAAAAGACACCTTGAAGATTGAAATATTCCTCTCTCTCTCTCTCTCTCTCTCTCTCTCTCTCTCTCTCTCTCTCTCTCTCTCTCTCTCTCTCTCTCTCTCTCTCATGTAATAAAAATTCACCATTTTGGCTGAAGATGAAAAGATTCTGTTTCATTTATGAATCAAGTTGGAAGAAGTGGAGGGACTCATAACAATTCCAGGAGTTGAAAACTGATAGTTTTTCGTTTAATTAACGGAAGGATGCTGACGATCATAACTCAAGATAGTAACCTGATGATGTTTTCTGGGAATATAATATAGTCATGTACAAATAGTAATTATAGAGATTAATATCATGATGCTGTTATTGAATAATGCATTTTCAGCCAATAATATTCAATTACAAGGTATAAATAATATCCAAAGCATGAAAAGCCGCTCCAAAATAGCTTAAAATTGCTTCAGCTTCTGAGGGGGACGGAGTGGGGTTAATAGCACCCGTCGGGCCCAAGCTGCATTGTCCATGTTTTCCAACCCACACACCGCCCTTTTTGAAAGTGCTGGATCCGCGTTTGATTATAAACACTTATTATTATTATTATTATTATTATTATTGTTATTATTATTATTATTATTATTATTATTATTATTATTATTATTATTATTATTATTATTATTATTATTATTTAATGTTATTGTTATTTTTATTGTTACTGTCATTGTTATTGTTACTTGCTAAGCTACACTCCTAGTTTGAAAAGCAGACTCCAACACTGAAAAATGATGAGTGTTAGTGAAATAAATCTATCTAATCTCATGAAAAGTGCTAATTTAATTGACACCGCAAAGATTTCAGAAAACAAAAATCAGCATAGAAGCGTTTTGGTGCACATTATTCGAAATTTTAAGACCGGTAAGCATATACTATAGTTACATTACCTTATTCAAGTATGATAGTTAATTTCGTTAACAAAGCTTGAAGGAGGTCCTTTCTTTTCTTAGGATGAAATATCTCTTGCAAATGTGAACAAATTCAAAGTTCTGCTGAAATTAACATGAAGAAGTCATGTCTTTAATAATAGACGGAGGTAATCACTATAACTATTATTTATTTTCACTTGTTTATCAACATTATCAAGCGTAATATGATAAAAAGCATGTGTATATATATATATATATATATATATATATATATATATATATATATATATATATATATACACGTATATGTATATATATATATATATATATATATATATATATATATATATATATATATATATATATATATATATATATATATATATAATGTATACATATAAGTATGGATGCATAAAACATGGTTAAAAAATGATAACTATTAAGCGTAGCCCCTTTATTCAAATGAAAAAAAAATGCCATGCACTACCCAAGCCAAACTATAGAAGCCTTTTGAATAAATAACCAACATATTCGATATTTTCCCAAAAGCCTAAGCTTGTCTAAGTCATAAAAAGAAGTTATAAAACCTTCATGTAAATATTTGACTGAAATGAAATAAAGCGGATACAGAAGTCGGACCCTGAAAAAGTGAATATCCAAATGAAGTGACTTCGAAATGCGAGATATGGTAATGAGGACACAGCAGCTGTCTGATTCTATCTCGGTTTCTTTCATATTCTCCAGATTGAGTTTATCCAAAGGACGATCTTCTCCCAGCTGGGGAAAATGTCTACAGTGGAAAGTTCGTCCTCGAAGTATTCCACAGATCCCGTTTTGCCTTTATTGTTTGAGTAGGGGAGAAAGGTTGGTTTTCGCCCTTATATTCTTGAATATTAGTTCGTCTATATAATGCCAAAATGTCACTCTAAATGTAATTCAGATATCACATTGATTTTGTAATTCGCCTCTGCTTATCTGGGCAATAGCGCTACAATTGATAGACGAATAATTTCATATATGAAAAAATTGTCTAGTATTAGAATTATTCTGAATGGCCTGTCACTAGTCAAATAGACCGATTTTATTTTCATTTGTTATAAGAAATTATATTTCTTTTCCCAATGTTTTATTTGCTGAGATAATGTGTTTCATACATTTAAAATGAAACTACATATCTAATTCAATTCTGTAGAGGCTAGAAAGCTAAGAATGCACCATGAGTAGACCGGCAAAAGATGATAAAATAATCCCTTTCAATTTGGAGGTTGATTCTCTGACTTACGACTCAGGCCAACGATATTATCTACTCGGTCCCAAAAGACATAAGACTAGTCGAAAAGTTTATCCTGGTACTTATATTCACAATTCTTTAACGGTCGATTGCATTTTGATTTCTTTTAAAATTTATCGAAGAATTAATTTTTTCTTATTAGTATTCTAATAAAACATATTGCTAGTACTATTTTCAGTGTGAAATAATTCTTACAGATATATTACGTACAAATGTACGAGTTTATATGAGATATTCATATCAAACATCGTGGATTACAATTATGAATCTGTTGAATAGTGCAATGACAGCCATTAGTTTTCTATCAAATTTACTATACCATTATCACTCTCAAGACGGCAGTAATAATAGTAATGAATATTATTGTTTATGAAATATGGGAATAAAGCGACACTTTATCGCCTCCATTAATTGTAAATGGTTCCTAAATCATCTAAGTAAGAGTAATGAAACACTGAACAGAGAGGACTTTTGGTAATTTTAATGTAAAATTAAGAATGCTGTTTGAAGTCATGGAAAATTCTACTAAAAAAGTATCAATGTAACTCAAAATAAATTTTAATTTTTGAAGAGAAAATGGGTGCTAGAATCAAAGAAGTGAACCATAGTGGGTTTGGTCGGAGTTTGGAAAGGTGACCAAGAGCCCAAAGGGGTTACTTAAGATGAACTTGAATATGATAGTGTTTTACAGTTGTAGGCCACTTTAGTTTACTTATTCTATAAACATTACTCTATTATGAATATTTTAACATCATAATTCATATGAAGTAAAATGCATATATACTTTATATATATATATATATATATATATATATATATATATATATATATATATATATATATATATATATATATAAATATATGTATATATACACATATACACAATTACATATAAATATATATTATATATATATATATATATATATATATATATATATATATGTGTGTGTATATATATATATATATATATATATATATATATATATATATATATATATATATATATATATATATATATATATGGCTATATATATATATATATATATATATATATATATATATATATATATATATATATATATATGTATGTATATATATAATTATTGAATAAGAAAAGGTCATGGCATTTATTTTCCAAAATGTTTTTTCGATTACCAACAAATCATTTTCCCACGTTTTTCTCAGATATATAATAAAACTAGAATATTTCACTGATATCAATGATACCTCTCAAATAAAACACCAATCAAATCCTGATAGTTTCTTCTCCGATCCACAAAA
>NC_090739.1:122594557-122599557 GCF_036898095.1 Palaemon carinicauda
AAAATCTTGAATAATATGAAAATAAAATGAGCTAGTCTAAGACCAATAGCAAATAAATGGGAAGTGTCTCTTAGTTTTAATTACATAACTTTGATAGATTACCAAATCTACACAAAATTTGGTGCACATCGTCCGAGCCTCATATGACGAGTTATTGTTGATTCAGATTGATTACTATGGGGAATATCAGAACAATTAATATGCAATAGTGTCCCTTGAGGAGAAGAGGGAAAATGAAGAGGGGAAGTAGGAGAAAGAGTAGAGAAGGATTAAAAAGATGATGTGATGAAGGGGATTTTGGTAGAAAGGAATAACTCATATATTTTACTTTGTTTTCCCTTATTACAGAAAAATATGTGGTTTAGTCTCTCTCTCTCTCTCTCTCTCTCTCTCTCTCTCTCTCTCTCTCTCTCTCTCTCTCTCTCTCTCTCTCTTACTTGTTTGCTGTGAAAGTAGTTAAAAGTTTTGAAGATCTGCAGAACTCTTTCTCTTCGAGCGAGTTCCACATATCGTATTTAAAGCTTCGAAGGGATTCATATTTACAGCCAACTTCTGGTAAGAAGGATTAGACTACTGGGTCATAACATTTTTATATATATCCTTTAAGCTTTTTTTCATAGATAATTTCTATATCTTACTATTTTTTTCAGAGGTTTTTATGTTTTTCAATTAATATTTTCGGTATCATACACTGTTTCTGGAGTAATATTTTTTTAAAATAATTTCTATAATCATTTTACTCTTATCTATTTTTCTATTAATGTTATATAATGAATTTGGTGGCGAATTCTCTTTTTTCCTTTGACCTTATTTATCCCACTGTATAGAATGGACGGTCGCTCGAGTCAACTTACTCCATGTATTCCTCCTCCCATCACTGGCATGTCCAACTCAGGACATGATTGATTGATTGATTGATTGAATCCAACTCCTTCCTTCCTATTACATGGCGATAGTATTTTTTCTGGACGGTGGTTCTTGTCCCCTCATAAATCATCCTCATTATTCTAACCATCTTCTCCGGTACTCCTCTCTTCCTTAAACACCAATAGACTAACTTTCTTAGTATCCTTTCATAAGTCTGTTTAAGATCCATAAAATACACGTAAACTTTTTGTTTCCCTCCAGATACTTTTTTTCGGACTTGTCTTACCATAAATAGAGCATCCACTTCGCTCTTTCCTGCTGCTCATGAATATATATGAAGTCTCGACCTTTCTTCTGCTATTCTTTCTGTACGTGTTCCAAGAGCTTATTTATCTGTAGTTCCCACAGATTAGCAAGTCTCCTTTTTGTTTATACAATTTAATATTCCAACTATCTTACCTATTCCTTACTATTTCCTCTACATCCAGGATCTTCTCCAATTGTGTATGCATAGATTTCACAATGCCCTAACTACTTCTATTTTTACCTCTAATTTTCCTGCTGCTTTATTTACATTTCTGGCAAATTACTTAAAAAAACTGGGCTAAACGTAATGTAGATATACAGACCCAGAGAGGGTCCATCATAGATGGTGTTTTGGTCTTTAAGCAAGAGGAAAATGCGATTTGAAGAATGACTGGATATATCAAGACGTATAGCCTTATCATATATTATCTAAAAGAAATTTCTTTAAGTTTTAATACATAAGTATGATAGAAAAGCAAATTTACGATTTTTAAATGCAATAGTTCCTTTTCAAGAGCTTATATAGTAGAATTTTTGTTTAAATATGGTCACTTTTGTTTAATGGTTCTGCAGTCACTCCTGCTCAGATGCTTATGTTGCTGATTTATATCTTAAATATAGTCACTTTTGTTTAATGGCTCTGCAAATGAAAACAAATGCCATCCTTTGGTGTCGGTATAGGCAAGCAGAAGTAAGATCAACTTTACATAAGGTCTCTTTCATCGCTTGTCATAAACTTTGCAGTGTTTTCCGAGAAATCCAAGCTCTCGTCCACCCTTAAGATATTGAATCTCCCGACCCCAAGAACCTCAAACCCGACCCCAAGAGTCCTTTTGTCGCTTCATCTTCACACTTATCTCGAGTGATATTTCCTCTGATATTTTTTCTTAAGATGTAAGATAGAGTTTATGAGAGTGTCACTTCCTTAAACCTAATAGGAAAGTCAACTGAAGTGTTTCAGTGTTACGTAAGATAGATTTTATTTGGTTTGTTGACTTTGCGCTGTAAAATCTGGGATTTGCGAAACTTGTTGGTTTTTTAGATGTCTTTGGTGAACACCATTTATTTAAAATTAAAGTAAGGTTTTTTCTTTTTATGCACTCATTCTACTTTATGAACAACTTGAGGTAGCATACTCATATTAATTATAAGGGGCGTAAATTTTTCCCCAAAGGATGCTATGTTTTCTTCAGTCTGGGAGGTTTTTACAAAGTAACAGAAGGGACTTTTCATTAGCCGATCAAGGAAGGGGCGTGGGGCTTCCAGGAATAAAAGATTTGACCTTTAAACTCGGCATATGGGTGAAAAAAAAATATAGTTTTTGTCGGTTATCTTAATTATGATGTTTCATACTTTGTTAAGTTATTCTGCCTTTTACAAGTTTCCCATACAACGGCCCTCTTGCTCAAACTTGAAGAACTATTTATGATTCAACATTTGAAAGTGAATTTATTTTATTCACGAGCATGAGTGTCCAAAACATCCTAATTACAAACTTGATATTCTCAAATATATGAGCAGTAAAGTCAAAATGAACTTTCATCCCCTTCAATGGACAAGTGGTTTTTGTTCATTTTCATTTTGTATTGAGTGGTATGCATAACCGTTTTCATAAAAGGAATATTCCCTTGTGTCTTTGTTCTCTAGAGAGAGTTAATTTAAAATCCTAAATGCTTTGTGACTGAAAGTCATTTGTGTTAGTGATAATATATATAGCCCTTTGTTAAACAAATGTCTGAATCGGTTACTAAGCGTGGTAGACAAGAGAAAGTGCAACGGGGTGGAAATCAGCTCAGAGCCAAGACCATCCATACTATAGTCAATTTTTTTTTTAGCGAGGCAGATTAGCACCGACTCGCAGGGGTGCCCTTTTAGCTTGGAAAATTTCTTAATAGCTGATTGGTCGGAAGTATTTTTGTCCGAATATCATCATTGTTTTCAAATGATTACCAAGTAATGTGAATCAAAACTTATTTACTAATCTAAATTTCTCCCTTAGATATAGGTTTTGTCAATAAATAATGTTAGATAAATATATTATAAAGTATCGTGATGGTAAATCTAAATTCAGTAACAACACCCGCCGAAGTCAACGACAGGAGCTTGTTTTCGGATGCACACTGCATAATTTTGTTACTTTTCACATATTTCAACACAAATTAAGGCAAATTACTCTGAGAATAAAGAAAAACATATTATAAACTTACTTTGAATACCAGAATCTACTAAAAACGTGGAATTGATTAAACTAACTCATGGTGAAAATAGCGGTTCGGTTTAAGCAAGACTCGCATAGAGTGGGTCCTGGATAAAACGAGCATTCTACTGTCAAACACCAAAAAGGGAATAGAAGGGAGATTGTAACTCGGCGGTGAAATTATGAATTCGTTTAATTGATTGTTATGCAATTTATGCAACACTTTATATATATATATATATATATATATATATATATATATATATATATATATATATATATATATATATATATATATATATATATATGTGTGTGTGTGTGTGTGTGTGTATGCATGTATTTTGGTCGCACTTAAGTAGTAGTCATACTTTGATTAAAGGAATTGTAGTTAGGAAAGTGAGGTGGGAGGTGGGAAAGGTTGAAAATGTGTCTGTGTGCGCGTTTGCGTGTATGTGCATATCTATCTAATTATTCAGCCGTTATTTAGACGGGTCGCGTACACCAGATCAACCAGGCCATAATTATTTTTTAATTTCCCTTTTCTCCTCTAACGAGCATATGAAGTGAAATAGGTAATTAACTAATGGTTAATGGTCAGTATAGTAAAATATAGAAAAAATATAGCCTTCCACTAAGTACCATAGTAATGTATCACTCTGATTTGGAGTTCTTTAAATACGCCATGTTATTTATTGTCCAAACTACTGACTTTCAAAATACTTTGATTCAACATAACAATTTTACGAACCTTTCGAAATATTAATAGGAGATTGCATAACTGTCAAAGCGTGCTTTGTATGGCTGTAGTTATATAAAAAAAGATGAAGTTTGGATATCTGCCGAAAGGTTAGAAATATAGAAATGAACAGGAGATGGAATGTCAACTCAAATGCCTTATGATGTTATTATGAATACACTGAAAATCCTCCATAAACTTATCCCCATATTATTATGTAAATATGATTGCCATAGCTTTGTCATAAAACATGGTTAAAAAATGATAACTACTAAGCCTAGCCCTTTTATTCAAATAAAAAAGAAATGCTTTACACTACCCAAGCCAAGCTATAGAAGCCATTTGAATAAATAACCAACATATTCGGTGTTTTCCCAAAAGCCCTAGCTTGTCGAGGTCATAAAAATAGATAAAAAGAAGTTATAAAACCTTCATGTAAATATTTGATTGAAATGGAATAAAGCGGATACAGAAGTCGGACCCTGAAAAACTGAATATCCAAATGAAGTGACTTCGAAATCCGCGATATGCTAATGAGGACACAGCAGCTGCCTGATTCTATCTCGGTTTCTTTCATATTCTCCAGATTGAGATTATCCCAATGACCATCTCCTCCCAGTTGGGGAAAAGGTTTCCAGTGGAAATTTCGTCCTCGAAGTATTCCATAGATCCCGTCCGTTTTGCCTGTATTGTTTGAGTAGGAGACAAAGGTTGGTTTTCGTCATTTTTTCTTATTCATATTTTTGAATATCAGTTCTTTAGAAATGCCAGAATGTCATTCTAAATGTAATTCAGATACCACTCTGATAATGCATTCACCTCAGGTTATCAGGGCAATAGTGCTTCCAAGGAAAGGCAGACCTTCTATATTTCGGGGAATTTTCTCGTTTTGTC
>NC_090739.1:122602057-122612057 GCF_036898095.1 Palaemon carinicauda
ACTATAAAGTGACCACATATTCATGTCAAAAGTTGGTCTTCGTGTGCCTCTCTGTGTCAGTCCCGATGTTTTATTTGTTCACTTGCTTCCGAAGCAGTGCTGAGAGGGCTGATAATCAATCACATTATCAATCGTTTCCATTTTGAGCAGTTTAAACACCTCGTGTGTTCTTTACATCTCCAGTAAACCTTGTTGCCACTCGTTTCATCTCCCAAACATGCAAATCCATCATAGAGGAGTTTTCTTGTACCTCTTTTTGTCGCAATGAGCTCCATTTTACTAAAGTATATGGTTTTGAATGTAAACTTTAATTTTGTGTTTTTAAACTAAAGCATTATAAGCTACAAAAATCCTTATTATAGTCATATCATGATAATATAAAAAGTTAACGAACCAGCTGTGTGAAAATAGACTTTTCGATTCCATCTTGAAATACCCTTTGTAGTGATTATAACCTTAGAGTTAAGAAATTTCAATTAAATTTCTCAATAACTCTTTTCCACCAATTTTCCTGTCGACGAATATTCAGTTCGACTAAATGTCTTTTCAACAAATTATCTTCGACCAATTATCAGTCGACCAACTGTCTTTCGACAAACTGTCAAGCTACCAACGGCTTAAGAGCATATATATATATATATATATATATATATATATATATATATATATATATATATATATATATATATATATATATATATATATATATATACATATATATATATATATATATATATATATATATATATATATAAATAAATAAATAAATAAATAAAAAAAAAAAAAATATATATATATATATATATATATATATATATATATATATATATATATCTATATATATATGTAATTTTACTCTTGCAATGTATAATTAACATTAAAACATATAAAACTAGAAAAAAGCGCATTCACCGAATCACTTAACATTATGGTATCACTCGTGTTTATGTTTTGCTGAATTATATATGATTCATACTTTAATCTTGCAAAATAGGCTTTGAATAGACAACGCCATATATCAATAGTAGTTATGTGCAGACCAATATGGTCTCCACTGCCTCTGACAATGGACTGAATTAATGAAAGGCATAAGGTAAAGGAAATTAATAGGAAATATTAATTTTATTAGGTTAAATTGATGACAAGGTGATTTTGGAAAAATGAATCAGAAACGTATATTCCTTGAGGCTAAATCAGTGAGGCTTTCATTCAACTGGGCGCAATTATTGAGTGACGTTCATTCTATTGGACGAAATTAATGGTTGATGTTCACTCCCCTTGGTAAAGTTAATGGGCGAATAGCACTCTCTCTCTCTCTCTCTCTCTCTCTCTCTCTCTCTCTCTCTCTCTCTCTCTCTCTCTCTCTCTCTCTCTCTCTCTCTCTGGAATGATATTAATTATTGATTTCTGTGGAATTCTTTCTATGTGAAGTTCGTATCATACTAGTATCAAATTACTGTCGGAGCGATGCCTTGCCTTTGTTATTTGTTATTTTTCCAAGAAAGAAGGCTGAGAATTTCAGAGAGAGAGAGAGAGAGAGAGAGAGAGAGAGAGAGAGAGAGAGAGAGAGAGAGAGAGAGAGAGAGAGAGAGAGAGAGAGGTTAATCTGGAATCATATATCATTATTCATACTGATAATAAAACCAATATTCTGATTCAAAAAAAAATATTGAAACTGTAATAGAATAGCAGCATATTTAATTATGCATTACGTAAGATGCAATACAGACACAAAATTACTTGGAGACAATTGAAAGTTTGTTATTGCATACCAAAGTCAGAGACAAAATAAGCTTCCCATTTCAACAACGAAAATGAAACGCATGAGGCTTAGATCTCTCTCTCTCTCTCTCTCTCTCTCTCTCTCTCTCTCTCTCTCTCTTGTTTATGTTCTCCATTCTGACAAGAATCTAGCTTTTCTTTATCAGATTTCATTCGATAACTTACCCAACGAAAATTTTGTAACATTCTAGTCATTTTTTTTTTATTGACATCATTTACTGATAATCATCTGTGAAGTTAAAATGAAAATGTAGTATATGAAGTGATATAGTAGGGTGAGGCAATTTTGGACACCTTTTTAGTAACCTTTATACAAAATCTGTATTAATGATTCATGACCAAATACCAAACATGTTTTCAAGAGAGGGAGGTCTCATCTATAAAAATGGCTTGTTTCATAATCATCAAAGAATTAGAAATTCTCGTATTACAGTAATAAAAAAAATATCTCAGAGGCGAGGCAATTTTGAACAATGAGGCAATTTTGGTCCGTTAAGCGCCAACGCTCAGTTGGGCAAACTATGACAATTTGTGGTCCCTATCAATATAAATATGCTAGAAAAAAATTATAGACTTAAATAAATTTTTGTGTCCGTAATCCAAGATTGTCCAATTTTGCCTCGCCAAGAAAAAAGTGAGAAGTTTGCCTGTCCAATTTTGCCTGTCCAATTTTGCCTGACCATGGTTTTGAAAACTGTCCAATTTTGCCTTACTATATGAATATGTAAATCAAACTTTGTATTCGAGCACACACATATACTTATATGTATAAATATGCATATATGTAATCATAAAAATTCAAAATAATACATAAGGGGTGCAGTAAAAGGGGTGTCTGCCCAAGGTGACACCCTAAAAGTGAGTAACACCCTGAGAGTTACATTAAAAAAAAAGTTTCTTTCTAGCTCGATGGTTATGATAGGATTTTCAAAAAGTTATTTAATACTGGGGACACTCTTAAAGCTGTTGACACTCAAGGGGTGAAACCTTCAAAAAGATTGACCAAAACATGGTAACATCCTCGAGAGGGGTGTCAACCCAAATGCTAGAAGTATCTAAAAATACTCTATACAATGTTCTTATAATTATTCACATATCCAAATGAAAATTTCAGGAATTGAAATAGAATATATTTTCACTGTTCCTGCTAATTTCCATGTTGATAACTGTCATGTTGCCTTTTTGATATGGTGTTAAATGGAGCAACATTAGAGTGAACAGCATGATAGATACATCAAGGAGGGGCAAAGCTGATCCTTTAAACAATATTCGTCCTATGTTGTACCTATCCATTTTATTCTTATCATTGTTACCTCATACTATGAACGAGCCATCAAAGAGATACGTTTACCTACAAAAGAAAGGGATACAATCGAAGATTTAAGAAAAAAAGATGAAATGAAGAAAAATAAAAGGAAAAACACAAAGAAAGAGAGATAGAAACATCACAAATCATGGAAATACAAAGCAACCAAATATCTCTCGATTCTTTAAGAAAAAATGTCTGCAAGCACTAACGTAAATACAAAAAAATTTAAATTAACCAGGGTAATAAATAGTGATAATTGAACTGCTAGGATAGTCCCAATAGTGAATGATAAGGATTTATTTATACCTAAAATAAAAGAAATCAAAAAGAAATTCAAATTATTTTGGAAGATATTAAGGATCGTCCATTATTTTGCATTGGTAGAGCAACAAAAGGGTTTTAGAAGAAGAAGAAGGCTAAGTGACTCGCCTTGAGCTAGATACTTGTGACGGTGCCGAGAGAGGGTGTGAACTCAAAAGCAGATTGGAAACGACTGAGTTATATATTAAGGAACACTCTTCTTTATATACAAAACCTCAAGGCAACAGGACATAACATGTTTGAGAGACAGACAATGTTCAGAGCAAAACAGCAGACATGAATTTTCATGTTCGTTTGAGTGCGAGGGAAGAGCGAAGATACAAGCATATTATATACAAAAGGAATTATGTACAATTGTGTGACACACGGTTGGTACATGGCTCCCCCTCTAAAAATGACATACTGAACATGTTAAATAGGTGCCCTGAATCCGGAGAGGTAGTAGTAAAAACTGCGCCGATTAGCAGCAGTGAGTGGCTGTAGAAGTCAATGGTTGGGGAGCGAGCGAGTGGTGGATGATGGGTGGCTGTGTTGCCGCTCCGGCTCGTCACGGGGTAGGCGAGTGTGTCCTACGGCATTCATAGGCGTGTGTGTCCTACGGCATTCATAGACGTGTCCTATGGCATTCATAGGCATGTGTGTCCTACGGCATTCATAGGCCTACGGCATTCATAGGCGTGTGTCCTACGGCATTCATAGGCGTGTGTCCTACGGCATTCATAGGCGTGTCCTACGGCATTCATAGGCCTACGGCGTTCATAGGCGTGTATGTCCTACGGCATTCATAGGCGTGTCTTACGGCATTCACGTCAGCTTCGGTTGAAGTTGAATAGATGTCCTCTTCGTCACAAGTGGAGGCGTTGATGGAGGTTTGAAAGTCATAAAGTGGGTTCACATCACGAGGAGAGCCATCTGCGGCAGGTTGCAGGCGAGTGATACTGGTCATTTTCCCGAGGGTGAGCGAAGCCCTTTGGTCCCCCAACGGTTGTTGAGAGAGCTGAAAAGGCGTTGCTATACGGGCGGCTGGCGGCTGCGAGTACTGCTGCAGAAGGTATGCGTTGACGGCGTCATAGTAACGGTGAAAGGTGTAGGGGTGATGGGGAGGCGGGAGGAGCGAGTCACTCCGGGGTCACCAATGTGACGGTGCCGAGAGAGGGTGTGAACTCAAAAGCAGATTGGAAACGACTGAGTTTATATATTAAGGAACACTCTTCTTTATATACAAAACCTCAAGGCAACAGGACATAACATGTTTGAGAGACAGACAATGTTCAGAGCAAAACAGCAGACATGAATTTTCATGTTCGTTTGAGTGCGAGGGAAGAGCGAAGATACAAGCTTATTATATACAAAAGGAATTATGTACAATTGTGTGACACACGGTTGGTACATGCTTGAAGCCACTGCCCACATATCATCATCATCATCTCCCACGCCTATTGACGTGACGCAAAGGGCCTCAATTAGATTTCGCTAGTCGTCTCTATCTTCAGCTTTTAATTCAATATATACTTCTCCAATCACAATATCCTACTTCATGCTTTATAGTCCTGAGTCTTCCAACTCTTCTAGTGCCTTGTGGAGGCCAGTTTAAAGTTTGGTGAACTAATGTCTTAGGGAGAACAAAGAGCATCCCCAAACCATCTCCATCTACCCCTCACCATGATCTCATCCACATGTGGCGCTCGAGTAATCTCTCTTATAGTTTCATTTCTAATCCTGTCCTGTCATTTTAACACCCAATATTCTTCTGAGGGCTTTATTCTCAAATCTACAAAAATGAGTTTCATTAATATACCAAGATTCACGACCATACAGTAACACCGATCTCACTAAAGTGATATATAGCCTGATTATTATATGTAATTTTAGGCGACCTGATTTCCAAATTTGACTTAACTTAGCCATCCTCTGATTTGCTTTTTTCAATCTTTCATTAAACTCAAATTCTAAAGCTCCTATATTAGATATCATAGTTCCTAAATATTTAAATAATTCTACCTCATTAATCCTTTATCCTTCCAAAGATATTTCATCTTCCTTTGCATATTCCGTTCTCATCATCTGTCTTTCTTCTATTTATCTCGAGCCCAACCTCATGTGATTTTTCATGCATTCTGGTAAGCAAGCTTTCCAAGCCCTGTGGTGTTCTGCTAATTAGGACAGCGTCATCTATGAGGAGGATAAACAACATAGGTAACAACACATCCCCTTAGAGTACTCCACTTTTCACTGGAAATTCGTTTGATAAGACGCCACTAACATTAACTTTGCATTTGCTATGCTTATGAACAATCAATTACATTTACATATTTGAGAGGAACTCCATAATGTCGCAGGACTCCACAAAATTTGCCAGAGCACTTAATCAAAAGCTTTTTCATAGCCCACATATACCATCAAAAGTGGAATTCTATATTCTACATATTGCTGTACCACATGTCTTAAATGAAAATTTTGTCAGTACAACTTCTACCTTTTCTAAATCCTGCTTGTTCATCTCTCAACTTTTCATCAATCTCTCTCTAGTCTCTTTAGAATGAGCATTCTATATATTTTCATGACAGCTGACGTAAGTGTGATGCCTCTGTAATGATTGCAATCAGTCTGATCTTTTTTTGTAATTTTCGCCAGCACTCCTAGCTCCCATACATAAGGCTTTGCCTCTTCACGCCACATTCTACAAAATAATCTTGTAGGTAATCTGGGAGTCACTTCATTTTCAGGCAATATCATTTCAGCAGTTATTCCTTCGTATCCAGGGGCTTTCCATCTTTTGAGTTTTTTTTTTTTTTAAGAATAGCTTCGACTTCAAACACACCTAATTCATTGATGGGCACATCAAGGTCTTCATCAGTTTCAGGTATATCAACCAAATTATTCCCTTGGTATTTCCTATTCATGACCTCACTAAAGTGTTCAATCCAATGTTACCTTTCTTCATGTTCTTTTGTTATAACAGATCCATCTTTCTTTTTGATGGGTATATGCTTCTTTTTTCCCGTAGAGATTTCATTAATAATTCCAAGAGCAATTTCTACAACAAAGCCACTCCCTGAATTCATAGCTTTGTCAGCCTCATCTGCTTTCCTGTCTAAATATTCTCTCCAATCATTCCTGATATTTTTTTTGACCTCACTATCAATACTGAAATACTTGCCATGCTCTGCCTTGTAATTTTCATTACTTCCTCGAAAACTTTAAGAAATCAATGTCTGTCTTTGTCTTCTTTTTATAGTATCCCAAGTATCATTTGATATCCATGATTTTCTACTTGTAACTGCATGTCCCAAAACTTCGTCTCTTAAAGTCTCTTAAGACTGTAAATCGATTCCTACATTCAGTTACAAAGATTTCTGTGCTCATCCTCTAGAAGCTTAGTTGTATCAAACTTAGGTATTCTATCTACATTTCTGTTGGGTTCTTTCAATTTTAATATTTGTGTGGCAATGGGGAGCTGGTGATCACTACCAATAACTGCACCTCTATAGCTTATTACATTTCCCAGAGTCCTCCTTCTCTCTTTATCAATGGTTATGTGATCTATTTGATATTTGTAATTGCCACATGGTGAAGTCCTTGTATATTTGTGGATCTCCTTGTGCTGGAAAAGAGTACCTCGAGTAACAAGATTGTTTGTTGAACAATAACTTATAAAATGTGCCCCATTTTCATTTGCAACTTCAAGAACCTCAACACTCATCACATTTTCTATCCCTTGATTATTCCTTCCAACTTTAGCATTGAAGTCATTAATCACAATTTTCATATCTCTCTAGGTTCTCACCTATTATACTCTGCAGTTCTTCACAGTATTCATCTTTCCTTTCTTCAGGGAAATCATTTGATTCGCCTTGGAAGATGGAATCTTCGGGATCTTGAACCCTTCTGTGAAGCCTCTTCCCTTTTTGCCCGGGGGGGGGGGGGGGGGGGGAATCTGCTATGCGTTTGCCTCTCGCGCGAGTGCGAAGGAGAGTACTGGAGCGTTGACGCACAGGATGCTGCTGGTGCTCAGTTTCTGCAGAAGCACAGTTTTTGGTGAAGGCGCAGAAAAGCGCTGGCGCGCAGGAAACCAATGCGTATGGTGAATATACAAAGAATAGGCCAGACTATTTGGCCTCTATTTTGAGGTACCTTACCTCTAGCATTAGAGGCTCTTTGACCTTTTATTTTGAGGTGCCATACTTCCAACATTAGAGGATATTTAAGCTCTATTTGAGGAGCCGTACATTTAGTATTAAGGGCTCTATGACCTCTATTTTGAGGTACTATAATCTTAGCATTATATGTTCTTTGATCTCTAATTTGAAGTGCTTTACCTCTAGCATTAGAAGCTCTTTGATCTCTATTTTGAGGCTCCTTACTTTTAGCATTAGAGGGTCTTTGACCTCCATTTTCAGGTTCCTTACTTTTAGCATTAGAGGCTTTTTGACCTCTATTTTGAGGCTCCTTACTTTGAGCATTAGAGGGGTTTTTATCTCCATTTTGAGGCTCCTTACTTTGAGAATTAGAGGGGTTTTTACCTCTATTTTGAGGCTCCTTACGTTTAGCATTAGAGGCTCTTTGACCTCTATTTTGAGACTGCTCGCTTTTAGTATTAGAGTCTCTTTGACCTCTTTTGAGGCTCCTTACTTTTAGCATTAGAGGGTCTTTGACCTCTATTTTGAGGCTACTACTTTTAGCATTAGAGGCTGTTTGACCTCTATTTTGAGGCTCCTTACTTTGAGCATTAGAGGGTCTTTGACCTCTATTTTGAGGTTCCTTACGTTTAGCATTAGAGGATCTTGACCTCTATTTTGAGACTGCTCACTTTTAGCATTAGAGTATGTTTGACCTCTATTTTGAGGCTGACTTTTAGCATTAGAGTATGTTTGATCTCCATTTTCAGGCTCCTTACCTTTAGCATTAGAGGGTCTTTGACCTCTGTTTTGAGGCTCCTTACGTTTAGCATTAGAGGGTCTTTGACCTCTATTTTGAGGCTCCTTACTTTTAGCATTAGAGGCTCTTTGATCTCTATTTTGAGACTGCTCACTTTCAGCATTGGAGTTTCTTTGACCTCTATTTTGAGGCGCCTTACTTTTAGCATCAGAGGGTCTTTGATCTCTATTTTGAGGCTCCTTACTTTTAGCATTAGAGTTTCTTTGACCTCTGTTTTGAGGCTCCTTACATTTAGCATTAGAGGGTCTTTGACCTCTATTTTGAGGCTCCTTACGTTTAGCATTAGAGTCTCTTTGATCTCTATTTTGAGGCTCCTTACGTTTAGCATTAGAGGGTCTTTGACCTCTATTTGGAGGGTCCTTACTTTTAGCATTAGAGGGTTTTTACCTCTATTTTGAGGCTCCTTAGTTTAGCATTAAAGGCTCTTTGACCTCTATTTTGAGACTGCTCACTTTTAGCATTAGAGTCTCTTTGACCTCTATTTTGAGGCTCCTTACGTTTAGCATTAGAGGGTCTTTGACCTATATTTTGAGGCTCCTTACTTTTAGCTTTAGAGGGTTTTTTACCTCTATTTTGAGGCTCCATAGTTTAGCATTAGAGGCTCTTTGACCTCTATTTTGAGGCTCGTTACTTTGAGCATTGAAGGCTCTTTGACCTCTATTTTGAGACTGCTCACTTTTAGCATTAAAGCCTCTTTGACCTCTATTTTGAGGCTCCTTACTTTTAGTATTAGAGGCTCTTTGATCTCTTATTTTAAGGGCCCTTACTTTTAGCATTAGAGGGTCTTTGACCTCTATTTTGACGCTCTTTGCGTTTAGCATTAGATGGTCTTTGACCTCTGTGTTGATGCTCCTTACTTTTAACATTAGAGGCTGTTTGACCTCCATTTTGAGGCTCCTTACGTTTAGCATTAAAGGGTATTTGACCTCTATTTTGAGGCTCCTTAATTTTAGCATTAGAGGCTCTCTGACCTCTATTTTGAGGCTGCTCACTTCTATTATTAGAGGCTCTTTGACCTCTGTTCTGAGGCTCCTTACATTTAACATTAGAGGCTCTTTGACCTATTTTGAGGCTCCTTTCTTTTAGCGTTAGAGGCTCTTTAACCTCTATTTTAAGGCTCCTCACTTTTAGCATTAGAGGGTCTTTGACCTCGATTTTGAGGTGCAGTATCTCCTGCATTAGAGGCTCTTTGTCCTCTATTTTGAGGGTCCTTACTTTTAGCATTGGAGGCTCTTTGGCCTCTATTTTGAGGCTCCTTACTTTTAGCATTAGAGGCTCTTTGACCTCTAATTTGAGGCTCCATACTTAAAGCATTAGAGGTTCTTTGACCTCTATTTTGAGGCTCCTTATTTTTAGCATTAGAGGCTCTTTGACCTCTATTTTGAGGCTCCTTACTTTTAGCATTAGAGGGTCTTTGACCTCTATTTTGAGGCTTCTTATGTTTAGCATTAGAGGTTCTTTCTACTCTAGGCTCCTTACTTTTAGCATTAGAGGCTCTCTGACCTCTATTTTGAGGCTCCTTACTTTTAGCATTAGAGGCTCTTTCACCTCTATTTTTAGGCTCCATACTTTAAGCCTTAGAGGCTCTTTGACCTCTATTTTGAGGCTTTTTACATTTAGCATTAGAGGCTCTTTGACCTCTATTTTGAG
>NC_090739.1:122622057-122624557 GCF_036898095.1 Palaemon carinicauda
TATGACCATCCACATCTGAACAGGTTTCACATTTCTTTTTATACATTTTTTTCTAAAGCTGAGTAAATATATATCCATTTTAATATAAAGAGTATCGTTTTTACAACCATCAACAGTTGACTATGGCCAACCTCAAGTAATTATGCAGTGTGATCGTTATGTTAAATAATTTGTTCAGTATTTTCAAGTTTGAAATTCTGCCTGTTTAAATGTTTTTCATTACCAATAAGATAGATATGTTGCATTTGGAAAAAATATGAATATTTTAATTCGTACTTCACTGAATATTATTATTATTATTATTATTATTATTATTATTATTATTATTATTATTATTATTATTATTATTATTATTATTATTATTATTATTATTATTATTATTAGAGCCCTCTTCGTTACAGTATTTTTTATAATTCCCGATTAATAATGTCTCACCAACATGCCTCTAGGAGTCTAGGTAGAAAAACAATTCTCATTACCACAAACAGATGACACCAACGCCAATTAGACAACATAAACAGCAGAATCAGCAACAAAAAGATGATGTAAAAATTTTTAGAATGAAGATAAGGAATTATATCACTACATACCCAGACGTTTATATTGATTGAGTAATATATAGTGAGTGCAAGACGGAAGCAAATTGTATTATTTAGAAGAATAATTTCCCTAATCCAATGTCCTGATATAAATATAATATATATATATATATATATATATATATATATATATATATATATATATATATATATATATATATATATATATATATATATACATATATATATATATATATATACAGAGAGAGAGAGAGAGAGGAGAGAGAGAGAGAGGAGGAGAGAGGAGAGAGAGAGAGAGAGAGAGAGAGAGAGAGAGAGAGAGAGAGAGAGAGAGAGAGAGAGAGAGAGAGAGAAAAAAAATATTAGAAAGTGATTCATTATAATCTCAAAATTGGTCTCAGGGATGAATTACAAACAGGTAAAACCTTTTTATCCACAGAAATTGATTGATCTTTCTACATAAAAAGTCAAGTTTTTGATGTTTGAGTCGACTTGTTTTTCTTTATGGTGATCAATATTAATCTTTTGGTGGTGTAACTCGACTTACAAAAGTATTCTTAACATATTGATGTAAAATAATTTCAAATGGATATGAAAACCAGTGGGTATGATAAGGCTTGTGATATTTTCCTCGTAAGCGAACCATGAATGTGTCCATGTTTTGATGTAAACAATTTTGTTTTGACCAAAATCATAGATGAATGACGTAAGTGACGAGTGCTGAAAATCATTTGGCTCCCGCCCGCTCTCTCTCTCTCTCTCTCTCTCTCTCTCTCTCTCTCTCTCTCTCTCTTTACGTTTATAATTACTTTGAGAGGTAAATTATATTTTTACACTTTTAATAAAAAGTCTCCTATTTTTACATTCCTACTTTTCTGTGTGAACAATACATGGGAATATGGTCCATTAATACTTTAAAAAGAAAGCCCTAAACCTAATAGTTACTACTGTTTACCGTTCATTTACTAAAGTCTACTTTAATATAAGCGGGAAAACTACAGAACCTTTGAAGTGCGTGTGCATTACTAATGTTTACACTAATTTTTTTTTCAACATCTAACTACAATTATTTACAATGTATTCATCCCTTTGATCTTTCAAATCAGCTTATACCTAAAAAAACAAATATGGACATTTTTATTGTGAAGCAAATTTGATATGCGACATCTGCATTATATTCTAAGCAGGTGCAACGATAGCATTTGGGATTATATCCTAATTGTGGTTTCGTGACAGCAAGACGACGGATCCACGCAGTTATGCAAATCGCGGTGTCCTCTTTGCATATCAGACCTAAGGCGGATGGGGAGGGTGATTTCAGAAATAACGGCAACTAAAGACGTAACTATGAGGTTTTTAATGAAACTTTATGAGAGGTATTCCCTTTGATAGATATAAATATTACTCTATAAAATCTAGATAAAAGTCACAGAACGAAATATTCATTTATCTCGTATTACATAGACTCGGTATCATTAAGTATGATTCTTAACAGGTATTCTGGTGCACCCTACACTGTTAAAAATTTGCCGTAAAAAAGAAAAAAAATAATAATCCTGGAATAAATGCTGCCAGACTTCTACTGTTTTAAAAACGGGTATATTAATGTTAAGGAGTGATATTACGGTCACCAACCCGCAAGATGCAATAGCAACTTAGGGTAAAAATTACGGTCGTGTATATTTTACTGAAATACGGCTGTGAACAGTATATTTCTACAGAGAATTCCCGATTAAAATGATAAATCTGTTTAATAGTGTGTGTCATTATTAGCCCAAAGAAGTAGCAATTGAATTGAAAGGTAGCTGTAATATTAATTTTCTTTGCAGCTCCAGGTAATGTATATCCACTGTATACCGTTCAATTACCGGATTTCCTCAAAATGAATAAGTAATATCACCCTACAATATCCATTGACACAGTAAATTAAAATTCTTGCA
>NC_090739.1:122642057-122647057 GCF_036898095.1 Palaemon carinicauda
GAGACACGCACACACATACAGGATATATACATATACATACACAGAACATATATATATGTATATATATATATATATATATATATATATATATATATATATATATATATATATATATATATAAATATATATATATATATATATATATATATATATATATATATATATATATATTATAAAAAGTATATATACTGTATAAACACGCACATATAATTACACATAAAAAAGATATGTATATATGTGTATATACATAAGCCTATAAATGCATGCACAGATTTGCATATATATACATACACACAGACACACGCTCACACTCATATATATATACATATATGTATATATATATATATATATATATATATATATATATATATATATATATATATATATACAATTCTATCTATCTATCTATTTATCTATCTATATATTCTATCTATCTATCTATCTATCTATCTATCTATATATATTTCCTTTGGGGAAAAGAAATTACTAAATATTCAATGGCGGAATAAGATTCGTGTTTTGGAAAAAAAAAATGAGAATATAGACAAACTTATGTCTTCAAGAGCAGAAAGATAGTTTCGGTGAAGACCGAGTGAAGATTTTTCCAAAATTGAACGAAGACGTCTTCAAAGTCTCGCTCTCTCATTCGAATAATAATCGGAATCAGTTTCAGGAGACGATCTCGAAGCCAACGAAGACTTCTCCAGTCTTCAAAACTCCTTCAATCTCGGAGTCGATATTTCTGCGAGGACCTACTTCGATTTCTTCAAATTATACCTGATCAAAGTCAAGTGATCTGCATTCTGAGTTTTACAATGATGTTCACAAACAACGCATTGAGAGCCATCAGCGAGTACGGAAAGAAACATCTACTTGGAGGTCTCTCTTCCGAAGACGGGTTTCAGGACCAGCAACCCCGGTTGATGGAACTGGAAGGACTACGCCTCATTTTGGGAGGTGGTCTTCTGATGAGGAAATTCTGGGCCGAGGAGGAAAAGAATTAGGCACTCGAGCCTGTCTTGGACCAGGAGGAACTCGACGGAGTTTCTGGGGAGACGGAAGCCGTCATGAGTGGGAAGGATCCTTTGCTTTCCGGCGAGGAGGAACAGCTGCAGCTGCCAGGAGGCACAGGGAGTGTTGTCTTTAATAGAGATGTACAAGTTCAGGTAGAGACTCAACATCCTACCTCTAACAGAGATGTAGACGTTCAGGTAGAGACTGACATATCTCTAACAGAGATGTAGAAGTTCAGACGGACGGAGACACCGAGATTGAAGATCTCAGGCGAAAGAATGAAAACATGGCTAAGGAACTTGCCAATAAACAGGCTGTGATTGAAGCCCATGAAAATCAACTTGTTGATTACTATCAATCAATTCTAAAGCTAAAAGTGGAGCTGAAAATGGCTCAGGAGAAAAATGATGCCCAAAATCAAATGGAATCAGCACTTGTGAGAGAGAAGGAAGCTCTGAAACAAGAGCTTGAAGATAAAGTGACTTTGGATGAAGAAAACACAATGAAAATAGTTGAGTTGAATGAGGAACTGGTAAAGGCCAAGAAGGAAATCAAGGCTCATGACGAGGTGAAATCGATCCTTCTGGCAGAGAATGAAGATCTCAAAAAATCCAATGAGGAACGAAGCTTCCTAAATGAAGAATTGGCTCTAGAGAAAATCAAACTAGAAAAGAGCTGATGGAGGCTCGTGCTAATGATCAGAATAGAAGCCAAGGACACCAAAGTCTAGTAGAAGATCTGCAGGGGGAGATTTCTAAAGCTCTAGTACAAAATCATGAGCTAAAGGAGGCGGTGTTCACAATAACAAAGAAGAACGAAGGACTTCGAGAACAACTGGAGAATAATGTTAAACGAGAAAAGAATTTGAACGGTAAGATTGTTCGAATGACCAATATGCAAGATCAAATGAAGAAGGAATTGTCCGCAAAGGATGTCATCTCTTCACTGAAGAAGGAACTTCAGAAGAAAGATTTGGAAAACTTTATAAAAGAAGAAGGAATGGGTGACGTTGAAAGGTGTGAAACAGCAGCAGAAGGTGACAAGAAAATAGTCGTTGTGAAGGAAGAAAAACAAGAAGAAGACGGACCCCAAAGAAAACTTTTGATAAAGAAACCAAAGAAGAAGAAACCAAAACGGGACAAGGTCTCTTACTCTTGGGCCCCCCTTGGATCCATAGTCCAGGGTTTGGAAACTGGCGAAAATAAGGTTCATAACGAACGATCTCAGGAGGAAAAAATCCAAAATAAAGTCAGAAACAAAACAAATAGAAAATTAAAAAAGCAAAAGAAAAAAATTATAAAATAAAAAACCAAAAGATAAAAATAAAAAATAAGAAACCAAAAAAAAATTTAAAACAAAAAAAAATGTGATAAGAATATATATATTTTTTTTTTTAAGGGAATATTTTATTTTTATTTTGTGAAAGGAATATATTCTTATGTTATTTTGTGAAAGGAAAACTTTTTTTTTTATTTTATAGCGACGTCGCTTATTTTATAAAAGGAATATACCGGTATTATTATTTTTGTGAAAGAAATATTATTTTTTAATTTTTTTTTTTTTTTAGGTTTAAGGATGGCAGGCTTAACTGCCTAGGCTAATGATGCTTGGCTTAATTGCTTAGCATAATGATGCTTGTCTAAACTGCCTGGCATATTTTTTTTTTTTTAGGTTTAAGAATGCCAGGCTTAAGGCTTAACTGCCTAGGCTAATGATGCTTGTCTAAACTGCCTGGCTGCCTGGCATATTTTTTTTTAGGCTTAAGGATGCCAGGCTTAACTGCCTAGGCTAATGATGCTTGTCTTAACTGCCTGGCATATTTTTTTTTTTTTTTCTTTAGGTTTAAGGATGCCAGGCTTAACTGCCTAGGCTAATGATGCTTGTCTAAACTGCCTGCCTGGCATATTTTTTTTTTTTTTTTAGGTTTAAGGATGCCAGGCTTAACTGCCTAGGCGAATGATGCTTGTCTAAACTGCCTGCCTGGCATATTTTTTTTTTTTTTTAGGTTTAAGGATGCCAGGCTTAACTGCCTAGGCTAATGATGCTTGTCTAAACTGCCTGCCTGGCATATTTTTTTTTTTTTAGGTTTAAGGATGCCAGGCTTAACTGCCTAGGCGAATGATGCTTGTCTAAACTGCCTACCTGGCATATTTTTTTTTTTTTTTAGGTTTAAGGATGCCAGGCTTAACTGCCTAGGCTAATGATGCTTGTCTAAACTGCCTGCCTGGCATATTTTTTTTTTTTTTTAGGTTTAAGGATGCCAGGCTTAACTGCCTAGGCGAATGATGCTTGTCTAAACTGCCTGCCTGGCATATTTTTTTTTTTTTTTTTTAGGTTTAAGGATGCCAGGCTTAACTGCCTAGGCGAATGATGCTTGTCTTAACAGCCTGGCTTATTATTATTATTTTTTTTTAGGTTTAAGGATGCCAGGCTTAACTCCCTAGCCTAATTATGCTTATCCTAACTGCCTGGCATATATATATATATATATATATATATATATATATATATATATATATATATATATATATATATATATATATATATATATGTATATATATATATATATATATGTATATATATATTTAGGTTTAAGGATGCCAGGCTTAACTGCCTAGCCTAAAGATGCTTGTCTTAACTGCCTGGCATATTATTTATTTTTTTTAGGTTTAAGGATGCTTGGCTTAACTGGCTAGCCTGATGATGCTTGGCTTACCTGCCTGGCATAATGATGCTTGGCTAAACTGCCTGGCCTAGTAATGTTTGGCTTAACTGACCGGTCTAATGATGCTTGGCTTAACTGCCTGGCCTAATAATGCTTTGCTTTAATGCCTGTCTTAATGATGCTTGGTTTAACTGCCTGGCCTAATAATGCTTGGCATAACTGCCTATCCTAATGATGCTTGGCTTAACTTCAAGGCCTAATGATGCTTGGCTTAACTGCCTTGCCTATTGATGTTTGGGTTAACTGCCTGGCCTAATGATGCTTGGCTTAACTGTCTGGCCTAATGATGCTTGGCTTAACTGCCTGGCCTAATAATGCTTTGCTTAACTACCTGGCATAATGATGCTTGGCTTAACTGCAAGGCCTATTGATGCTTGGCTTAACTGCCTGGCAAAATGAGGCTTGGCTTAACTGCAGGGCTTAATGATGCTTGGCTTAACTGCCTAGCTTAGTGATACTTGGCTTAACTGTCTAGCCTAGTGATTTTTGGCTTAACTGCCTGGCCTAGTGATTTTTGGCTTAACTGCCTGGCCTAATAATGCTTGGCTAAACTGCCTGGCAAAATGATGCTTGGCTTAACTGAAAGGCCTAATGATGCTTGGCTTATCTGCCTGGCCTGATGATGCTTTACTTAACTGCCGGGCTTAATGATGCTTGGCTTAACTGCCTAGCCTAGTGATTTTTGGCTTAACTGCCTGGCCTAGTGATTTCTGGCTTAACTGCCTGGCCTAGTGATTTTTGGCTTAACTGCCTGGCCTAATGATGCTTGGCTTAACTGCCTGGCCTAAGGATGCTTGGCTTAACTGCCTGGCCTAATGATGCTTGGGTTAACTGCCTGGCCTAATGATGCTTGGCTTAACTGCCTGGCCTAATGGTGCTTGGCTTTCCTGCGTGGCCTAATGGTGCTTGGCTTTACTGCCTTGGCTTATGATTGGCTCAACTGACGGGGCTAAGGATGTTTGGCTTAACTACTTTGTCTGAGGGTGTATGGCTTAACTGGCTGGCCTAAGGATGTTTGGCTGACCTGCCTTATCTAAGAAGGTTTGGCTTAACTACCTGGTCTGTGTGTGGCTGAACTGTCCGGAAAAAACCGAAACGCTTAACTGGCTGGCCTAAAAAGAAGGGCCTAGGTGACTGGACTTAAAATGTTTGGCTGGAATGCCTGGACTAGGGATGTTTGGCTTGCCTGATTTGTATAGGGGTGCGAGGCTTAACTACCTGGGCTAAGGTTGTATGGCTTCAATGCCTTGCATTAGGAACT
>NC_090739.1:122652057-122656429 GCF_036898095.1 Palaemon carinicauda
GTAGTAGACCATGGCACATAGGCTATGGCACTTCCTAAGACTAGAGAGCAATGGTTTTACTTTTGAGTGTCCCTCTCCAAGAAGAGCTGCTTAACATAGCTAAAGAGGAAAATAGCAACTGAACTATTACAGTGCAGCACTTACCCCTTTGAGAGAAGAATTATTTCTTAATATTTTACCGTACAACTTATCACCGTGATAGATAGGATGCTATAGATGACTTCAGTTGAATTTACTCATTTTCATTGTTTAGAAAAAATATTCGTCCAAAAATAATCTAGACGGCCCCCTAAAAGGAATAATTATGATCGTATGGAAAAAGTAATTGAAACAATACGGTATTTCCGGGCATCAAACGATATATTTGCGTCTGACAAAACGGAATGAGTATCTTAATAATAATACTATGAAATAGGAAGGAATTTTATATAAGCTATATATATATATATATATATATATATATATATATATATATATATATATATATATATATATATATATATATGCATATATATATGCATATATATTCATATATTTACACATATAAATATATATATATATATATATATATATATATATATATATATATATATATATATATATATGTATGTATATATATTCATATATATACACATAAATATATATATATATAGATATATACACACACACATATATATATATATATATATATATATATATATACATATACATATATATATATATATATATATATATATATATATATATATATATATATATGTATATATATATGTGTGTGTAGGTGTATTAAGGCAATTGTTACTGATAACTTCCAACAAATAAGCACCAACAAAGACGGCACGAGGATTATTAAAAGACGTATCTCTACCATGGAATATTTGAGACCCTGACTGTCCCTCATTAACTCAATATGCCGAGTCTCATGCGTGAGGAGGAGGAGCAAAATTGATGCAATTTGGAATGGTAATGAGATGCCTTCAATTACCTGGCCTCTCTCATCGATATCTTCTTTCTCCTCTTAAAACTGGAATGGCAAGAATTAGGCTGATTTGCTTTTATCTTTGTTTACTCTGATTCATTTGCTCTGAGCAGGAAGACGTTGGTTTGCTAGATGGTCCATCCTTTCATCGTGTTATTTCAGGGCCGATGGAAAGGAAATATATTTGCTTTGATTTTTCATTTATATTTTTTGTTTGGTTGGATGAATAAAAGTTGGTAACCTTTAGTTTTTGAGTTACGGTTAAAACTATTGTATCAAGCATCTTTTTCTTACAGAATTTTATGTATTATGAGAAAGTTTCCTTGAAGTCTAAATAGGTAAATAAAGTAAATCTCATTAGTTCCTAGACGCGGCACTTTCCTTATAAAATTCATATACAATACTCACGCGAATATATTGAAATGATAGCAATAGTTGACAAGTCTTAAATTACATATGTAAGATTTCCATATCAAATATATAACGATAAAATAAGGTAAAACTGTTTCTCGAACCATTACCAAATTACCTAGATGTATTGAAACATAATCAAAACCAATACAAAATATATTCATACACACATACGTACACACACATCCAAACATATACATATACAAATATATATATATATATATATATATATATATATATATATATATATATATATATATATATATATATATATATATATATATATATATATATATATATATGAGGTCATCATAAGTTTTTATTAAACAATGTGTCTATCCTTTTTGTTTGAAAATAAATGTTTTTGTTTGAGATATCATTAACGATCGTTTCTATGGTAATTATGATATATGTTAATTAGCCTATTAATTTTATATCTACACGATTACTGTAATGATTAAAGAGTAAATTTTATTTCTACACAATCTTTGGTATGTTGCTAGTCTAGTGACGTAATGTAGTCAATGAAATTTTCTTAGATAAAGTTAATTTGTTCATATTTCATCGTTATTCCTTTACCTTCTATAAAAGATTGTAGTTATTTATCAAATGTAACACCAAATGTGAATAATGATTAGTAAATTAATCAGTCCATATTACATTATCTACCGACTGAAAACTACACAATCAATTACGGAGGTTACATCAGCGACCAAAATCAAATGTACAAACCAATCATATCATTAAGTTATTTATATACCAAATTATTATTTTAAATCTTACATTTTTATTGCAATACTGAGAGAGAGAGAGAGAGAGAGAGAGAGAGAGAGAGAGAGAGAGAGAGAGAGAGAGAGAGAGAGAGAGAGCGTACTTGTCAGGTAATACCAAATGGGAAGGGAGTGTTCAAATTTATTGAAAATATCTAATAAATCTTCTAACAAAACACTTGTGTATTTCAAAGAATTGAAAAAAGAAAAAACATATATGCTTTTCGCATCGTTAGCTCAATTCACCACCGTATTCGTATATTCTTTTTTTTACTCCTTAAATTTCTTTTTTTATTTTTATTTTCTATTTTTTTTTCTATTAAATTCACTAATTTAAATCGACAATTTATCTAGTACAGCGTATATGGTTGGGTACATATGAATAAATGATAGCCGATTGGTAATTAACCTGGTAAATTTTTTTAATCTTTAAGACCCTTCTTATTTGATCTTTCAGGACACATATAGAAAACACTGCCTTTGGCCCTTACACAAAGTGACCGTAGAAGATAATACCTCTCTGTTCCAAGAAATATTGCGCGTGCGAAATGGTGTTACGCTCCTTCTCCTATTTTCAAAATAATGAGGCTCTCACCTATTGTGTCTGACTCTTACTGTTTTCACATGTATACCGTGTACTATTCTTTTATTTCGGTGGTTATTTCGCTTGTCTTGCATATGTAGATTTCTATATAGATTTTAATTGTAATTGTAAATTGCCTATTACAAATCATGGGTAATTTTATCCTTTATTGTTACAAAGAGGAAATAAATCGAAGAATTTGCACTAGAGGAAGCGTTTCACATTGTAGTTTCTGATTTCTTGGTTGATAGTTTCGATAAGAAAACGATAATCACACCTGCATACCTTTGTCGGAAATTACAATTGTATATATGCAGGACAGAACTAATATCGGATTTGTGTTTGAGTATATTATGATAAATTATCTTAAACCATAGTTTGATATATTATATCAGAATGTTTTATCTTTTATTGTTTTATATCAGAAACTACCGCATCTGATTATAGCCTTTTTTCATTCTATTAATTAAGAGCGTTTCATCAATTCGCATAATATAAGCAATGTCCCAGAAAATTGATAAAGACTAAAAAGGTTTAAAATTTCTGCTTATTCGTGAAAATTTGTTTTATATAGTTTTCTTGGAAGCATCACTGCGTGAGAACTCCTGCCGGCATATTCCATCATCTCTCAAAGTACATTTTCATTCCCGAATGGAAGAGAGGTTATCCGCCACATTCCTTGTTTATTAAGGATGGTGTGGATGCTGCAGGATTTCCATGGGAAGCGAGATGAGGATGCTTATAACATATGTGAAATTTACTATATTTGTTTGTTATAGTGATACCATATCGTGATGGAAAATGGGATTGCTATTCGTTCACCAGAGGTGAATAATAATTCTGTTACATTATATGTAACCCTTTTACTGCCATTGGCGATTTAGTCAAAATTTGAAAAAGGAAACTCTCTTTCATAATCGCCCAACTTATAGAAAGATGGCATTCAATAGAAAAGTCTTGATATAATTATCAACAAGCTAGCGTTTGTGTGGTCTTGAAAGATTTTACTACATCAAAAGTTTCGTTGAAATGACCACTGGCAATGAAAGGGTTAATCTTACACTCAGATAACTTTGATTAACATGGTTTATGTTCTACAGAAGTAGTTTATATACCTTGCAATAATATAATCCCGAAAGGATATATTTTTTGTATGAAAGAATAGTAAATTCTTATCTCAAATATGAAATATATCATTACCATGCATTACCATTTTCATTTAAATATTGCTTTATCATCTTTCTAAGTAAACATTGGCTATAACAGTCTCTTTACTGGACAAATATGATTATTCTAAAAGTCTTTCTAAATCACTTCAACATCCTCTGCATATGAACACTTCCATTAAGAGTCAAATAATCAGATTTAAATCAAGAGAGAGAGAGAGAGAGAGAGAGAGGAGAGAGAGAGAGAGAGAGAGAGAGAGAGAGAGAGGAGAGAGAGAGAGAGAATGCTTTTATTTTCATCAGTAAATCCGCTATCCAGTGAGTTTAATCCCATTCTACCAAGGGCGAATGGAATCCGAATCCTAGCGGTAGCTCTACTTTTTCTCACTCTTTTTTTTCCCTTTGGAATTTGTTACCTTGCGGTATTTTTATTTTTATTATTAGGTGCTTTGGTGTTTTATTG
>NC_090739.1:122656452-122673952 GCF_036898095.1 Palaemon carinicauda
TGGCCAGCGGGGTGATAAGAATGGTCAAACCCTTGCTATAACTAGTGACATTCCAGAGGCATTTGTCCTGTAGTGGACTTGAAATGGCTCCATTTGTTTCTGTTGTTGTTGTTGTTGTATATATATGTGTAAACAAACATCCTATATACAGTTTCACCTTAGAAAAAAAAATCAGAATTACATTTACCAGACCTAATTTCCCCAGACGCGAAAATAGAATAGATAAAAAAAAGATGGATGAGTAAAACGGGTTTTCTTACATAAACAAATAATCCTTTACACGCACAAATAGACACAGACACACACACACCAACATCAGGTAGTAGGTTGGCCAGGGCACCAGCCACCCGTTGAATATACTACCGCTAGAGTTATGGGGTCCTTTGACTAGCCAGACAGTACTACATAGGACCCTTTTCTCTAGTTACGGTTCTTTCCCTTTGCCTACACAGACACCGAATAGTCTGGCCTATTCTTTACAGATTCTCCTCTGTCCTCATACACCTGACAACACTGAGATTGGCAAATAATTCTTCTTCACCCAAGGGGCTAATTACTGCACTTCGTGACTACTTTCCTCTTGGTAAGGGTAGAAGAGACTCTTTAGCTATGGTAAGCAGCTCTTCTAGGAGAAGGACACGCCAAAATTAAACCATTGGTCTCTAGTCTTAGGTAGTGCCATAGCCTCTGTACTATGGTCTTCCACTGTCTTGGGTTAGAGTTCTCTTGCTTGAGGGTACACTCGGGCACACTGTTCTATCTAGTTTCTCTTCCTCTTGCTTTGTTAAGGTTTTTATAATTTATATAGGAAATATTTATTTTGATGTTACTTTTCTTAAAATATTTTATTTTTACTTATTTCCTTTCCTCACTGAGCTATTTTCCCTGTTGGGGCCCCTGGGCTTATAGCATCCTGCTTTTCCAACTAGGGTTGTAGCTTAGCATTTAATAATATTAATAATAATAATAATAAGTCCATACAACTTATGGCGATTGAGTAATAAAGATTTAATACAAAAAAAACTATAATACGATATGCGATATTGCTAAACAAGCAGTAAAAGTTCATGAGCATTCAGGAGCAGCAAATGTCCTAATACGAAGTTAGATGTGATTGTAAGCTCATTTGACGCAATTGGATAGAACCTATTTATTTGTAAGTTATTCTGGGTGCTTGGTATAATTCAAATGACTAATTTTGTGAGAATATTCAAAGGATGGCGTTTCTGCTTTTTAAATAGCCATTGATATCAAAATCTAATATATACTGTGCTCAATCACACACACACACACACACACACACACACACACACACATATATATATATATATATATATATATATATATATATATATATATATGTATGTATGTATAAATATATATATACACACACATACATATATATATACATATATATATATATATATATATATATATATATATATATATATATATATATATATATATATATATTATATATATATATATATATATATATATATATATATATACATAAATATAATATATATACATATATATATATATATATATATATATTTAGATATATATCAAGCAGATTGGCATTTACTTCAGAATTGAAGTCTATCTTTGGAACCGTATATTCACTTATGATAAATGCTTCTGGCTGGGGAAGGATTAGAGCCTATACCTCTCATTCCGAGTAATGTTAGGAAAGTCATTTAACCAAAGGTAGAATACGATATTAGTTACCATTGTAGTTGATGCTAACAATGATTAAAATCACGAGTGTTGGTGACAAATATTCTCTTATATATATATATATATATGTATATATATATATATATATATATATATATATATATATATATATATATATATATATATATATATATATATATATATATATAAACATGCTAGACATACATATACTCGGTCTCCTCGTTCCTCGGGTATGGGGAGAGGGAATGGTGAGATGGGGGTTCCCCCAGAAGAAGGGGGGATCAGATGGGAAGGGTTGAATCTGTGTGCACGTTTGTGTGTGTGCGCATATCTATCTAAATATCTAGCCGTCAATTTTGACGGGTTGTATACGCTGTTATTTTGTATAGGCATATACTATCTAAATTCGATGTTGTTAGAACGGACCTTGTATTTAGCATGGTAGAATGCTCCTTGCAGTAATGAAATTATTACAAGTGATGCAAAGCGAAATGATACACAAGTAAATTTATTCTGTTTGTGTCAATGTTTTGGAATATTTAGCAAGACATTTCTCGAAGGGGAGAAAATGCGACAGGAATTTTCACAGTGGCTTAAATAGACAGCAAACATACTATCAATATAGCGGTTTCCTAATCTGAAACAAGAAAAACGAATTCTGATAATTGTTTGTCACTTCTGTGGGAGTATTATCAATATAAAGTGAATAAGCGAAATGTCTCAAGAGGCATATTGCGTCATAGCCATACGTAAAGAAATTATAGAGATCTGAGAGACTATAAGTGATATTGGTATTAGAACTATTAGGCGTTTCATATAACCAACCAACCACATCTTGATCTACTTTTTTCTAAATTACAATACTTGTTTGAGAGCAGGAAAAAGATAGTCAATAAACTAAAACTAGTTCATCCTTCAACCAGACATGAATATCCAATACTTCGAACAAAGCACTATTAAAGTTTCACGGAAAATGTTTCAAGGATTACAAAGTTTCCCCTTTCGGATACGATACACCAATTCACACTACTTTTTTGCACCCCCATCAAAATAGAAGAAATTAAAACTATGTCACTTGGTACATACAATTGAACGTATGTTCAATTGTTTATCAATTCTAACTACACGACTTCTGATACAATATTAATTCTGGGTTACCATTAGGAGTTCAACTACAATTAAAATATTATCAATTAGCATTTCCTCCTTTAAATTTGCTACACGGACATTCACTGCACCAAAGAAAACAGGAATCCATACGTCTGCTTTTCGATCTAAGATCTAAGAACTTAAATTGGCGAGGCTGGAAAATATTCTCGGGGTTTCATTCCAGAAAGCATTCCTGGAAGCTATTGCTGGCTTAAACCACTGCAATACTCATGTGCATTCCATTTAGATTAGAAAGGCAAGATTGCATTCTTTGGTTCTCTTAATTTCGTGCAGCTGCATTTTCTCCAAGTTTTGCCGTGAAGGTTATCGCTGTAATTATATATATATATATATATATATATATATATATTTATATATATACATATATATATGAATATACATATATATATATATATATATATATATATATATATATATATATATATATATATATATACAGTATATGCATATATATGCACATGTAAATATTTGTAAATAAGTATATTTAAGTCTCTCTCTCTCTCTCTCTCTCTCTCTCTCTCTCTCTCTCTCTCTCTCTCTCTCTCTCTCTCTATATATATATATATATATATATATATATATATATATATATATATATATATATATATATATATATATATATATATGGTGCTAGGACAATTCGGTCCCGGGCAATTCGGTCCCGGACAATTCGGTACTAGGACAATTCGGTACCAGGACAATTCGGTACCAGGCTTGTCATTTTTAAAAGATTAGTTTGGTTATTGCCTTAATTGTTTACAAAAAAAAATATAAAAAAGTGGGTGAAAGACCAGGCTTGTCATTTTCAAAAGATTAATTTGGTTATTTTCTTAGTTGTTTGCAAAGAATGTTGATAAGTGGGTGGCAGACATATATGATAAGATACATTTCTTGTCGTTAAAAGTATGTATATGAAAATAAAATAGTAAAAACCACACATTTTTTGTCATTAAAAGTATGTATATAAAAATAAGATAGTAAAAAGCATACATTTCTAGTCATTAAAAGTATCTGTATAAAAACAAAACAGTAAAAACCATACATTTTTTGTCGTTAAAAGCATGTATATAAAAATAAAAACCATACATTTCATATGTTAAAAGTATGTATATATATATATATATATATATATATATATATATATATATATATATATATATATATAAACATACATTTCTTGATTAATTAAGGACAAGTAAATAAAATAGAAATCAGGCATTTCAAAATTTAATATTATGAGCTATAGCTCTTAAAAATTGTAATTTGTTTGACGAATTATAATTCTCAATCAGGTGAAGAATACGCTTGTTACAATCTCTGTATTTCTTTTTAGTAATTATGTCGTCCCCTAGTCTCAATTTTTGTACCTTGGTTTTTGCTAATACATCTTCCTTTTTAAGAGTGTCAATCAGGGTCCAAATATTTGGATGGTCGTGTGAAACTGATTTAATCAACGTGCTATGAAATCCTTCCAAGCTATTGGTAGTTCGTGGTTCCCCTCGTACACACCCGTCATGAACACTCCATGATGCAATCGGAAATATTGGTTCTAGTCTGCGACTTCTTTAACCTCTTCCTCGTACCGGTTCTATATATGTATTTTCAAAATAAGATACCAGGGCTTGGGGGATATCATCATCATCCACTAATTCATCGAAACCGTCAATAACGTCTTCTCTAGGCAAGAAAGCAAGGGATACAAAGCATCTTACTTTGAGACTAAAGGCGTCATCTTCATGATACCTTACTTTGAACCCTTCTTGAATAGTGTGTTTATATATATTTTGCCCTAAGTGAAACTGGCAGCAAGACAAATCGACCTCAGGGAATGTATTTAAAAACGTGTTATGAGCTGCTTTCTCAAAATCCACCAAAATGGTCTGAGGTGCTTCACTACACTAAGTCTTTTATTTTTCAGAAAAGTCGCTCGTATGTCATCTGGGATTTATCCGGAAGAAGAGCAAACAACCTGGGTGCACTGAATTGGTGTATTTGGATATGAAGGACATATAATTGAAAAAATATATTAGGGCAAATCTTAAATGTACCGTCTCCGGCCAGTTTTTACACTGTTTCAAATCCTCAATGGCTTCATTCGTTGCAAAAATTAAAATTCGTTTCGAGTCATCAATACCGCTGTCATATTGTAAAAAGATAGATCCGTTATCCAGGTAGGAATAATCGTGTGGTATAGAAAAACCAATGATTTCATGTGGAACCGGGGGAAAATTATCCTCAACTTGTCTCCAGCGTCTGACATTGCGCGAAATATGTTCAAGCTTTGGCACCTCAGCTATTGCACAGTTATTCAAATTTTCTAATTCTTGTGATAGTATTGCACGAGCTGGAGTCCGTCTTTCAATGCATTTTTGTTTGATGGTGGAAATTGCAATTTTTGCATTAACTTCTACTGCTGTAGATGCATGAAGATGAACTCCAATTTTCTTCAAAACATCAAACTGGTCACTCGTATGGATTCTTGCTTTGCACGAGCGGTTTTCGCAACGCCAATAAATTTTGGTACCATCTGCATTCTCTCTATGTTTATGGTAAATATAATTTTCCTTATCCACAAACATCTTTTTACCTTTTTCCGAGTCTATAAAGGTAGCCATTCCAACTCTGTTGGGCTGCAACTGATGGGCTTGAGACTACATAAAATAAAATCTCAAAGGAAAAAATATATTTTTGTAAACAAATACCAAAAGGTATGGAAAGTAGTTATATAGTTAAGTAATTGATGTTTTAAGCTAAAGTAAGTAAGTACCAAATTAGCAGAAATAAATACTAAAATAGATAAGTAGACAAAAGTTAAGCAATTGAATTACCTTAAAATAAACAAAAATATCTATATACTAATCTATACTCTTTTTAGTGAAAGAGAGAGAGAGACAGACAGACAGACGAAGTTGGTTTCTGTCTTTTGTGTCTCTCGCTTAAATAAAATCTCTAGGGAAAAATATATTTTCCAAACAAATAAATCAATAAAATGAAAATTCTCCGGAAAAATAAATTTTTATGGTTTCTGTCTTTTGTGTCTCTCGTTTAAATAAAATCTCTAATAAAATCAATAAAATTAATATTCTCCGGAAAAATCAATTTTTATGGTACCGAATTGTCCTGGTACCGAAGTGTCCTAGTACCGAATTGTCCTGGTACCGAAGTGTCCTAGTACCGAATTGTCCGGGACCGAATTGTCCGGGACCGAATTGTCCACTACCGAATTGTCCGGACACCTACTGTATATATATATATATATATATATATATATATATATATATATATATATATATATATATATATATATATATATATATATATATATATATACGAATAATTTTGTCAAGTGAAATGAAGAAGGAAATCGTTGAAGTAAATAGAAGAAACGATAGGATTATTTGGGTCAGGCTGATGGTTGAAAATTGCACTGTTAACATCTTTAGTGCATATGCACCCCAGTCAGGATGCTCAGATGAAGAGAAAGATCACTTCTGGTCAGACTTAGAGGAGGAGATGGAAAAGGTACCAGCAGATGAAAGATGCCTTGTCGGGGGAGATCTGAATGGGCATGTAGGCCATAATAACCATGTGATCAGCCGTATACATGGTGGGTATGGCTATGATGAAAGAAATGCAGAGGGTGAGAGAATTGTTGATTTTGCTGTGGCCAAGGATATGGTACTGGCGAACACTTTTTTCACCAAGCGGCAAGAACATCTAGTTACGTACAAAAGCGGCGGAAGGTCCAGCCAGATAGATTACTTGATGTATAAGAGGAAAGATTTGTGCGAGGTAAAAGATTGTAAGGTCATACCAGGAGACCATGTGAGTGTGCAACATCGTTTGGTAGTGATGGACTTGGTTATGGAAGTTGAACAAATAAGGAAGAAAAAAATGCAGGGGCCAAAAAGGATTAAATGGTTTAAGCTGAAAGATATTGAACTTTGTAGGCAGTTTAAAGAAAAAGTATTAGAGGAACTAACTCATGAAATTGAGGATGTTGATGAATGGTGGAATAGAACGATGGAGATAATACTGCGGGTTGCTAGAGAAATACTGGGTGAGAGTAGTGGTAAGATGTTCGAAAATAAGGAAACGTGGTGGTTCAGTGAAGAAGTGAAGGATGCAACAAAGCAAAAGAGAGAAGCAGAGAAAAGGTGGAAGGTGACCCAAATGGAAGAGGACTGGATGGCCTATAAGGAAGCAAATAAAATAGCAAAGAAAATTGTAGCAATTGCTAAGGATAGAGCATATGATCAGCTTTACAAAGAGCTAGATATCAAGGAAGGGCAAGGAAAGATCTTTAAACTAGCACACATGAGAAATAAGAATACCAAGGATATAACACACATAAGACAGATTAAGGATAAGGATGGAAATATACTGAGAAATGAGAGAGACCTAATAAAGAGATGGGAAGAATATTTTGAGGCCTTACTGAATGAAGAAAATGAAAGATTTCTAAGAGGAGACGGACACACAAATTGTGGACCAGTCACAGAAATAACAAAAGCTGAGGTTAGAGGGGCACTGGGAAAGATGAAAAATGGTAAAGCTGTGGGTATTAGGACAGAGTGTCGAAAGGCAGAGTGTCGAAGGACAGAGCGTCGAAGGACAAAGTGTCGAATGGACAAAGTGTAGAATGGACAAAGTGTCGAATGGACAAAGTGTAGAATGGACAAAAGTTAAAAAGAGAGAGAGATAGATTGGATTTGATTATTGATTTTAGGCTTACGTCAAGCAATGGGACTTCAAGGTCATCCAGAAGATAGAGTGTTACAAGGAGTTATAAATGTTTTTTGAGTTGATTATTCAATTTAGGCTTACGCCAAGCACTGAGATTACAAGGTCATTTAGCGCTTTTGAAAAAATAAAATGGTGTGAGTGCTCAGTAGTTTTGGAAATTGTTTCACCTTGAGTTATTGCTCTGCCGTTACAATAGTTTCGTTTTTCACATTTCCAATATGTTCTTTCGTTAACCACTTTATGTATCACGTATGCATAGCCTTCATGTAGCAGTTTCCTCCACCCATTTGAGTCTTGATTATTTCCATTATTATAGGTTAGGTAGAATGGAAATTTAAACTGAAACTTGAATCTCGAAGGAAGTTAACTAGTGAGAAATCTCTAACAGACTGAATACCGTATATATATTCTCTCTATCTCTCTCTAGAATATGCATGTAAGAATATAACAATGTAAGAATTGTTATATGTAAGGATATATCATTGTAAACATTGTTATATAGTTATATGTAAGGATATACCAATGTAAACATTATTATATAGTTAAAGGTTAATTAGGTCGTTAGTTAAATGGATACTGTATTCTTTCTCTTTTTATCATTTATATTTTATCATTGTTATATAGTTATATGTAAGGATATACCAATGTAAACATTATTATATAGTTAAAGGTTAATTAGGTCGTTAGTTAAATGGATACTGTATTCTCTCTCTTTTTATCATTTATATTTTATCATTTATCATTTTTATAATTTCGACACATTGTCTGCTCGACACATAGTCTGTTCGACACTTTGTCTGTTCGACATTTTGTCCATTCGACACTTTATCCTTCGACGCTCTGTCCTTCGACACTGTGTCTTTCGACACTCTGTCCGCGCACGAAAGCTGTGGGACCAGATGGCATACCTGCAGAAGCCTGGAAGGCTCTTGATGAGGAAGGAATTGACATATTGTGGCAGTTAATGAAAAAAAGATTATGGAAAGTGAGACAATACCCGAAAAATGGAGGGAAACTATATTAATCCCAATATTCAAAGAGAAAGGGGACATACAGTGTTGTGAAAATTATCGAGGAATAAAACTCATGTCACATACACTGAAGGTATTTGAAAGAATTATGGATGAAAGATTACGGCAGCAAGTTTCCATCGGTAGACAGCAACTAGGATTCATGAAGGGGCTTAGTACTGTGGATGGTATTTTCGCTTTGAGACAAATTATGGAAAAGTACAGAGAGAAGCAAAAGGTCTTGCATATGGCCTTTATAGACCTAGATAAGGCATATGACAGAGTACCACGACAGGAAATATGGAGATGTCTCAGGGAGAGAGGAGTGATGGAGAAGTATGTCAGAATGATCAGGGAGATGTATAGAAATGTAAAGACCAGCGTCAGATCTACAGTTGGAAGAACAGAAAATTTCCAAGTTGGAGTCGGGCTACATCAGGGATCTGCTCTAAGCCCACTCCTTGATTGTGGTCGGGAAGTTCGTATGATTGGCCTTGATTTTAGTGCTGCCTTTGACCGTGTTAATCATGAGGCCCTTGTTTTCAAACTGAAACAGTTGGGAGTGGGTGGGTCGTTTCTTAGCATTATTATTGATTTTTTAAGTAATAGATCTCAAAGAGTTGTTGTTGATGGGCACCATAGTGATTATAGGAATGTGATATCCGGTGTTCCACAGGGTAGTGTTCTTGGCCCATTACTTTTCATACTATATACACATGACATGTGGTTTGGCCTAGAAAACAAGCTTGTTGCATATGCAGATGATGCTACTCTCTTTGCATCAATTCCATCCCCAGAATGTAGATCTATGGTTGGTGAATCCCTTAATAGAGATTTAGCTAGAATTAGTGCATGGTGCAAATTATGGGGTATGAAGTTGAATCCTAACAAAACTCAAAGTATGATTGTAAGTAGGTCAAGGACGGTGGTTCCTCAACATCCGGATCTCAGTATTGATAATGTTTCTTTAAATATGTATGACTCTTTCAAAATTTTAGGTGTGATTCTCGACAGTAAATTTACTTTTGAGAAACATATAAGGTCTGTGTCTTCTTCAATTTCACAAAAAATAGGCTTATTGAGAAAGTCTTTCAAGATTTTCGGTGATCAATCTATTCTGAAGAAGTGTTTTAATTCTTTCATTCTACCTTGTTTTGAGTATTGTTCTCCTGTCTGGTCTTCAGCTGCTGATTCTCATCTTAATTTGTTGGACAGAAACTTACGGTCTATTAAATTTCTTATTCCTGATCTAGATATTAATCTCTGGCACCGTCGTTCATTATGCATGTTGCATAAGATTTTTCACAACTCTGACCATCCTTTACATTCAGATCTCCCTGGACAATTCTATCCTGTTCGTAATACTAGGCAGGCAGTTAATTCTAATAGCCAGGCCTTCTCCATCACGAGGCTCAATACTACGCAGTACTCTAGAAGTTTTATTCCAGCTGTGACCAAGTTGTGGAATGATCTCCCTAATCGGGTGGTTGAATCAGTAGAACTTCAAAAGTTCAAAGTTGGAGCAAATGCTTTATTTGTTGACCAGGCGGACATAGTCTTTTTATAGTTTATTTATGACATATTTGTTTTTGATGTTGTTGATAGTTTATTATATGACATGTCTGTTTTGACGTTGTTTCTTATTTTAGAATGGTTTATTGTTAATTTGTTCTCTTCATTTATTTATTTCCTTATTTCCTTTCCTCACTGGGCTATTTTTCCCTGTTGGAGCCCCTGGGCTTATACCATCTTGCTTTTCCAACTAGGGTTATAGCTTGGATAGTAATAACAATAATAATAATAATAATAATAATAATAATAATAATAATAACATCGTCTTGGATGTGTTAACAGAGGATGTCAGGAAGGAGCCACCATGGTGTCTGCTCTATGCAGATGATATAGTCTTGGTAGCCGAGAACAGGGAAGAACTGGAGGGGAAACTAGAAAGATGGAGATATGCCTTGGAGAGTAGAGGTTTAAGAATAAGCAGGAAGAAGACAGAGTATATGACAACCGAGATGGATGGCGACCAGCAAACAACAATCAAATTAGGCGGAGGAAACATCAAAAGGGTTCATAAATTCAAGTACCTTGGTTCAGTGATCGACAATGGGGGGAACATGGAAGAGGAAATTAACAACCGGATTCAGTGTGGTTGGAACAACTGGAGGAAGGTATCTGGTATCATATGTAATAGGAAAGTCCCTATAAGATTGAAGGGCAGAGTGCACAAGGCAGTGGTCAGACCAGCAATGACATATGGATTGGAAGCAGCACCCCTAAAGAAAACAGAGGGTAGAAAGTTGAACGTAACCGAGATGAGGATGCTTAGGTGGATGAGTGGAGTAACCAAAAAGGACAGGGTTAGAAATGAACATATTAGGGGTACAGTAAAAGTCACTGAGGCATTAAAGAAAGTGCAAGAGGCAAGGTTAAGATGGTATGGCCACCTGATGAGAAGAGAAGGGCAACACATGGCAAGAGAAGTGATGGACGTGGAGGTGGATGGAACACGAAGGAGAGGAAGACCTAAGACCAGGTGGAGAGATTGCATTAGAGATGATATGAGGGAGAAGGGAGTATGGGAGGAAATGACACAGGACAGAGGGAGATGGAAGAGACTCATTAGAAACGGCGACCCCGAATAGGGATAAAGCTGGGAAGAAATATATATATATATATATATATATATATATATATATATATATATATATATATATATATATGTGTGTGTGTGTGTGTGTGTGTATGTATATATATATATATATATATATATATATATATATATATATATATATATATATATATATATATATATGTGTGTGTGTGTGTGTGTGTGTATGTGTGTGTATGACTATATATACATATGTGTATATATATATATATATATATATATATATATATATATATATATATATATATATATATATGTGTGTGTGTGTGTGTGTGTGTATGTATATATGCATGTGTGTATGTATAAACACACACTTGTATATATACATATTCAAATAATCTACAAATTTATCTTGATATTGAATTTGCTCTGGCTCGGGATCAAGAACGATAGGGGAAATAATCTTTTTTAGTAAAAGCAGAAACTCTTAAAAAAATGAATGAGTTTTGTTCTGTTTGGTTCTTCGATCCCGAGGTTTTAAGAATACGACAACTCTATGAATTTTTTTGACATAGTTTTCTTAAACAATAACATTTCAATGGTAATTGTAATTATCTGTAAGAAATTATATAGGGTCGTGCATATTATTCACAACAGATATAAAAGCTTCAGTTACCAACACCAAGTATAAGGAGGCATATCCGTAAAGACTGAGTTTTATAAAAACCAACTTTCCTCAAAATGATATCCTAAAATACTTAAATAAATGGATAAAACTATACACAAATAAATGAAATATGGAGTAATAGGTTTATCATTTATTACCAAATGTAAATAGATTGATTATTTAATCATTCAAATGATAAAATGGTATATAATAAAATATGATATATAACAGGCATCGGGAATAAGTAAGTCTGCCAGGTTTCAAACCAAGAATCATTTGAATAAAGGCCAAGAGCATTGGCACAAGTTTGGGACTGGATGCAATATAGATAAGTAAAGTTAGTATCTGGGGGAATTAACACTCCCGATTGCATTATTTTGTTCATTTAAGAGATTTACTTCTCATAAAAGGGATCTGGTTATGCATTTGTATGCAGAAACTCAATGTGATATTACAGTTGAATTATTCTTATCGTTGCTCATTAATAATTTTCATTTTTCTTGGACATCTAAGGGGGAAGGCGAAAGATAGGGGAAAGAAGTGTCGGTGAACAACAGCAAAATCTGAATATATTGAAAATGAAAGTAAAAGTAAATCTAAGTAATTTGATGCATGGAAAAAGATTTACAGCCTCATTGTTATTTTGCGAGACTCAAATATCGCAAAGAATTTTTTTTTTTTTTTATGGAATATAAGGTAAGCGTCCGAGAGCAATATTACGCAGAAATAAGGAAATGCCTAGCGTTTTAATCAGGTACCTGTACCAGATATTGTAGGAAGTAAAGTATTACGTCACTAGATTCTATAGTGTTTCTGTAGATTTTGAAACAAGTAGAGCTGCCTTTCAACCACCATTACGTTTTCAATATCAGATGGATGATACTTTGCTTTTACCCGGCTCTTTTGTTCATTTACCATATGAAATTATATCACTGGTTAGTTCCATGTGAATCACTGTATTATATTTTTGTAATATGATATATGTGTATGTATGTAACGTAAACATTAAAATCATATATGATTAATCGATCTGTAAATTAATTTTACTGAAAAATATAATAATAAATTAGGATATTAAAGTCACTTATTCATTTGAAGTTCCTTTTATGATATATGTGTTTGTATGTAACGTAAGCATTGAAGTGATACACAAATAATCTGAACACATGTTTAGACGATCCGTAAAACTTAATTCCCTTAAAGATATAATCATAAATTTGGATATTGAACTCACTTAATTATTTGTAAAACTATCAAAGCTTTAAACAATAAACTATTTAATCACACGAAAAATAAGTAAAATAAACATTGTTTGATCATGCGCGGAAAAAAAATCTATTCAAGATGATGCAAGAGAGAGCTGCTTCTACGATTTCCTAAATATATTATGTCGTTCGAGAAACTCGCAGAACTTCATTGCCAAAGTTTGCAGTAAAAACGGGAAAAGACATTTTTTTAGAGCAACCTGGCATGCTTACTAAGAGGGCAAGTCTCATAAAAGCATAGAATGATCTTTTTATTCATATAAACTTTATCTGCTAAAATTCAAGTTGGTTATGGCTGGCTGTCCAAATATCTCTCTCTCTCTCTCTCTCTCTCTCTCTCTCTCTCTCTCTCTCTCTCTCTCTCTCTCTCTCTCTCTCTCTCTCTCTCTCTCTCTCTCTCTTCAGATTTATATAAAAATAATTACGATTCAGCAGGATGTCCAAGACAAAATTGTAAACCTATTAACACGTGTTACATTGAGGAAAGTCTTCAGAAACGGATAACCAGAAAGAGAGACAAACATTCAGAGAAAATGAGAGAATTAGAACACCTTGATGAAAGAAAAGTAGATTAATCAGATTTTTGTAGTAATAATGTATAATATATATGTAAATATATATTACATATAATATATATATATATATATATATATATATATATATATATATATACATATATATATATATATATATATATATATATATATATATATATATATATACACACATATATAAATATATATATATGTACAGTAAATATATATATATATATATATATATATATATATATATATATATATATATATATATATATATATATATATATATATATATATAGGTGCGTGTGTGTGTCTGCTTGTGTATATATCTAAATTAAAGCTTTAAGCTGTCGATTGTATTTGATATCCAAGTCAATTTACCTTGTTAGTAAATACCGTATAGGGAAATTATTCACAATGAATACTTTTACTGACCAAGGATACGAAATCCTCAACTGGCGATAACCCGGTTGATTGAGTCTATCGTCTAGTTTTGCTTAAATTCATAACCATATTTTCGAATTCTGTCTTTGTAAAAACACTTATTGTAAAAAGGCACCCTGTTTGGATACTATTTCAGAATGTAGAATGAATTCAATATAAAAAGTCATTTGTGGATCAAAGTTTGAAATGTCACCACTTTAGATTTCCCACTCAAGATGTTCAGTCAACCCCGTAGACATCACCAATTTCCCAAATTTATAAGTTTTTTTCCATATGTATTATATTTTAGCCTACGTCATTGCCAACAACTTTTTCTGGAATGAATTTATGGATTTACAAAAAGGAACATAGAATTGAAAGCTTCAGCATTGATTAGAACTGGTGAATGGAATTTATTATAGCAACGCTTAAAAGCTTTCATTTTCTTAAATACTTGCTAGCTCCATTTCGACACTCACCTTGAAACTTTAGATAAGAATGAGCGTCCCCTAAAATTTTTTGAATTCGTGTCATAATACCTTAAAGTTAGTCGAAGATGTTATGCAAATTTTCATTAATTCTAAAAACAGAATCATGAATCCTTTCTTCTCTTAACCAAGAACCGTGCAAACAAAATCTAAAGCATTATCATATTTTTTCCATGTAGCAAAACCAATAGTACACGAGTAAACAAACCCAGATTTCCCAGTTAATATAGCTTGTCTGGAGAACTCATTTGAATGATGATAAGGCTATATTTTGTTATCTAATAATCAGAGGTTTTCTTCTGAATTTTAATGAGATAACGTGAAGAATTAAATATCAATATAAGCGTCCTGATATTGTAAATATTGTCTGTTCGGTTATCTATTTTGAATCCAGAGAACAGTTTAAGTAATTATCTTTCCTACAATAGTTTCTGGATGAAGGTCGAGGGACCCATTAGACTAATTACAGGAGCAATTTTGAAGCCACTTTATATTCACAGAGTAATTTCTCTATCCCTATACTATTAAAAAAGTGTCTGGGTAAGTGTGATTCTCACCCTCTGATTGAAATTAGTTACGGAGACTGAATTTGAATTAGTTTACATTGACGAGGGAAAGTGAATATTCAGGTGGCAAGTTCCTAAGCCCCGATTTTGCCTTTTTATTTGATGGTACAAATGTCTATATGATCATTGAATGAATTACAAAACAGAAACAAAAACTATTTAATATTATTGTTCATCCAGAAAATATTATGAAATAATAACATTTCATCAATAATGAAATATTATCATTATAATTTTTAATCACGTTATGATTCATGTCCATGCTAAAAAGTTATTTCTAGATTTTTGATGATTACCACTGAAATTTTACTTCTTGTAGGTATATATGACAATCAAATCTTATAGAAATATCATTATCTGCACTTGGATGAATGTATAGATATATGTATATATATATATATATATATATATATATATATATATATATATATATATATATATATAGATAGATAGATAGATAGATAGATATACACAATAAGAACAACAACAGATGCAGCCATTTCTAGTCCACTACATGTCATAGGCCTCAAACATGTCCATTCTTATGCATACTGTAATATATATATATATATATATATATATATATATATATATATATATATATATATATATATATATATTCCATTCTCAAATCTTATATTGTTTCCAAGCTGACGCGTTCCAGTGTCCGTGTGCAGAGCTTTGTATTTTACTCTGAAACTCATATGAGGAAGGAATTTTGATTAATGGCCGAGATAGCTTGAACCTGGTCTCCTTTGAAAATGGAACTGACTGTAAATAAAAATACACTGCCTTTAGAACTGGTCCTTTAGGCACAAAGAGATGAATTTTGACTATTTTGACTTGTTTTTTGAGATGAATGTATTGTTTATATAATTTTCCATTTACGAACGAACCTACTTTTGAGCAAGAATTTGTATGCTGGAGGTATGTATTTAAATATTCATGACAGACTTTAGAATATATTTTTATATAAAGAAGTAAATAAAAATCTGAATGTAGGGAAATAAATTTTAAAAAGAAAATAGGAAGACACTATTCTAATGATAAGGAGTAAATTAAATCCTTAAAGAATTTGAATAACCCATCAAAATATATAAGGAAAGAACGCAAATTTGATATATGAAAAACATGACATAACCAGTATCTGATAATCAAAGTTTTCCCATAAAGCGTTTGAGATAATTATAGATTATTTATAAGAATTCTTATTACGGACCATAATAAAAAAAATCTCTAGTAATTATCCAGAGGGAAATAAAAGAGTGTGTGTTTTGTGAAAATAAGATATAAGATACAACCATATATATACATATATATATATATATATATATATATATATATATATATATATATATATATATATATATATATATATATATATATATATTTATACATATTTTGCAGTAGGAGTACCTTGATGTAATGAAAGGGCTTGTATATCATCATGGTCAGCAAAGCTGTACTAGTCAGGACCACCCATACCAGGTTGGTTGGCTCAGAGCGACCAGACATGACTAAGGATATGTCTGAGGCCTTTGTCCTGCAGTGAACTATAAATGACTGCATCTGTTACTGATATATATATATATATATATATATATATATATATATATATATATATATATATATATATATATATATATTATTTGCTAAGCTACAACCCTAGCTGGAAAAGCAGGATGCTATAAGTCCAGGGGCTCCAACAGGGAAAATAGCTCAGTGAGGAAAGGAAACAAGGAAAAATAGAATATTTTAAGAACATTAACATTACTATAAATATTTCCTAAATAAACAATAAAAACTTTAACAAAACAAGAGGAAGAAAAATTAGATAGTGTGCCTGAGTGTACCCTCAAGCAAGAGAACTCTAACCCAAGACAGTGGATGACCATGGTACAGAGGCTATGGCACTACCCAAGGCTAGAGAACAATGGTTTGATTTTGGAGTGTCCTTCTCCTAGAAGAGCTGCTTACCATAGTTAAAGAGTCTCTTCTACCCTTACCAAGAGGAAAGTGGCTATTGAACAATTACAGTGCAGTAGTTAACCCCTTGAGAGAAGAATTGTTTGGTAATCTCAGTGTTGTCAGGTGTATGAGGACAGAAGAGAATATGTAAAGAATAGGCCAGACTATTCGGTGTATGGGTAGGCAAAGGGAAAATGGGGCCGTAACCAGATAGAAGGATCCAATGTAGTATTCTCTGACCAGTCAAAGACCCTATAACTCTCTAGCGGTAGTATCTCAATGGGTGGCCCTGGCCAACCTACTACCTCTCTCTCTCTCTCTCTCTCTCTCTCTCTCTCTC